>NW_028301295.1:0-228072 GCF_061612785.1 Hesperophylax consimilis
TTCTCAATACAATGGCTGAGAAAAAAGTACTTTTGTTGCAATCCCGACGTGAGCGAATAGTATCTCGTATTCGTATTACGCAAGAGCTCATAGCGAGCACTTATGATGATAGTAAGAAAAAAGATACGTTTCTTGCTAGATGTGAAAAGTTAAAAGATTGGTTACAAGAATTTGAATCAGTTCAAAACGAGATTGAGGAACAATTACTGTCGTTAGACAAGATTACAGAAATGTCAGAACTGGGAAACATTGCGAATAATGTTGATTCAATGTATTTCGAGATCATGCAAATGAAAAGCGTTATCACTAGTAATAATGAAAATTCAATTCCTAAAACGGCAAGTAATTCGGTGATTCGTGCACCAGTGATAAAGCTGCCCACTTTTGATAGTAACATTAAAAGTTGGTGCTCATTTCATTCATTATTTAAAAGTCTTATACATGACAGCAATGCATATACTAAGGTAGAAAAATACCATTATCTTTTATCAGTTATTACAGGGCCGGCACTGGCACTTATACAATCATTGCCTCTTATCGAAGAGAATTATGACATTGCCTGGAATATTCTGGTAAATCAATACCAAAATTCTAGAATTCTTTTCACGCATTATGTTGATGAAATTCTTAATTTCAAAATATTACAGAACGAGTCTGCGTCAGGTATAGCGCGGTTACTCAGTACGTTTCAAGAGAATTGCGCCGCTATAAAGGCGATGAAGATAGAAAATATCTTTGATAAATTTGTTGGTCATATTATGATACGATCGATGGATCTGACAACTAAACGTCAATTTGAATCCAAATTGCCCGGTGAAGAGATTCCAGAATTGGATTCAATTTTCGAGTTTCTGAGAAATCAAACGCGAATTTTAGAAATGTTATCTCCACATACTACAAAAGAGAAAAAAGGTTCGTTTTAAACGTTGTTATCTGCCAATAAGAATGATAATAACCTTCATTGTCCATTATGTAAAGGTGCACATTTTCTTTACAAATGTGCATCTTTTACATCTTTAAGTCCCCATCAAAGGAGGGACAAAATTAAAACTTTAAACCGCTGTTTCAATTGTTTGAAACAACACCATGTAAAAGATTGTGTATCAAAATTTACATGCCAGGTTTGTAATAAAAAACACCATTCAATGTTGCACATTGCCGCCGAACCATCGGGCGAAAATGAATTTAATAATTCAAGTGCAACCCTGACCGCAACAACGATTCCGAGCGTTTCTACCGTTTTGTTAGGAACTGTACAAATTGAGGTCCGAAATCAATATAATGATTATATACCTATCCGCGCCGTCGTAGATTGTGGGAGTCAAGTCTCTCTGATTACGGAAAGATGTGCTCAGCTTTTGGGTTTGTCAATTAAAAAACATCGTATTTCACTGAACGGTTTAGGAAATTCTAGTATAAATTCTTGTCATGGAAAAACAAAATGTTTTATAAAACCTCGAAATAAAAAAGGGCCTATTCTTCAATTTCAAACTGTCGTGATTACAGAAATCACTTCTAATCATCCGTCATATGATTTACCATCGAGTGGAACGTCACAATTTAAAAATTTAAAATTAGCTGATGAATCATATTACAAGTCCGGCAAAATAGACCTTTTGTTAGGAGCTGACGTATACTTGGATATATTTAATAGTGGCCATGAAATAATTCACGGCTCTCCATGTGCTGTAAACAGTGTATTCGGTTACATTATAATGGGGAAGATGGAAAATTCGTCATTTCAAACGCCTTCGTCTTTATTTGTTGAAACAAATTCGTTAAGCAATACTCTTAGAAAATTTTGGGAAATTGAAGAAACACCTTCAATTGTGACGAGTAATCCGGACGACGAATTAGCCGAAACAATGTACGCTTCGAATCACTATCGAGAATGTGATGGTAGATATGTTGTACCATTATTAACAAAATCTGAAATTATGCCTTCTCAAAATTCCTTAAAACTTGCGGAATCGCGATTGAACAAACTAGAAATTCGTTTTAAAAGGGATCCCATGTTAGCAATTAAATATGGAAATTTTATACAAGAATATGAGGGTCTGGGAAACATGACACGGGTACCTCGGAATTTAGATGCATTCTATTTACCTCATCATTGTGTTTTGAATCCTGACAGTAAAACTACAAAACTACGTGTGGTTTTTGATGGGTCGGCAAAAACCCAACCAAATAACTTATCTCTAAATGACTTATTATTGAACGGTCCAAAATTGCAAACTGAAATTCGACGTATGATTTTAAATTTTCGTTTTCATAAGTATGTATTTACAGCTGATATTTGTAAGATGTATAGGCAAATATTATTAATTCCATCTCAGCGTAAATTCCAAAATATTTTGTGGAGAGAATCTCAGAATGAACCGGTTATTGATTTCGAGTTACAAACTGTAACGTACGGGTTGTCTAGTTCACCATTCTTAGCCATTCGTACCCTTCGCCAGCTAGCACAAGATGAAGGATCAAAGTATCCTGACGCTGCCAAGGTTCTATGCGATGATTTTTATGTAGATGATTTGGTAACAGGGACAGAAACGATTAGCACAGCCCTCAGACTAAAACAAGATATCATTGGATTGTTAAATCTTGGGAAATTAGAACTTAGTAAATGGCAATCTAATACACCGTCACTTTTGGATCACGTTTCGCAAGAGCACCAGCAAGATGGTCATTCTTTTGATAACGCCGGAACTGATCAAATTGTTAAAATATTAGGCATTCAGTGGAGTCCAACGACTGATAATTTTACCTACAAGGTCGATCTACCTTCAAATAAGATATGCACAAAAAGAACAATTTTATCAACGGTAGCTCGTTTATTCGACCCACTTGGGATCATCACCCCAGTGACATTTTTCGCAAAATGTCTATTACAGGAACTATGGAAGTTAGGTGTCGATTGGGACGATCGTGATGTTCCACCACATATTCATAATACGTGGAGTAAATTTGTAAGTCAACTTTCATTACTTCGAACATTGAATATTCCTAGATATTACAACACGGTGATGACAAGTCGTCTTTTCCTCGTAGGGTTCTGTGACGCTTCACAATTGGGTTATTCTGCAGTGGTATATTTATTAGAGCGTAATAGCAATACCACTCACATCTTAATGGGAAAATCGAAGGTCGCTCCTTTGAAAACCCTGTCAATTCCACGACTAGAATTATGTGGGGCCGTTCTTCTCACGAAACTTGTAAAGTATATTATGTCATCTGTAAAGTTTGCCGAACAAATAGAAAACGTTTTTCTATTTACAGATTCGACTATTGTACTAGCGTGGCTAAAAACGCCGCCATATTTATTGAAAACATTTGTCGCTAATAGGGTTGTACAAATACTGGAAAATACACCAAATGCTGTTTGGAAGCATGTTGTCTCGGAGGAAAATTGTGCCGATTCTGGTTCAAGAGGGCTTTTCCCAGCAGACATTATATCACACCCTTTGTGGTTTACGGGACCAAAATGGCTTCACCAACCAATAGCACTCTGGCCTTGTTCAGCTGTGTACAATCAATCTGACGGAGAAATACCAGAACTCAAAAAATGCAACCTTAAAACGTTTGTATCATCTCAAATAGTACCTAATTCGATTATTAGTAAATATTCTTCATTTTATAAATTGCAACGCGTCGTCGCTTGGATAATGCGTTTCGTAAATAATTGTCAGAAACGTCCTGGTAGTGGAAATTCAAACTCGACTTATCTAAGTTCTCGCGAACTAAATGATTCGCTTATGAAAATCGTACGCATTGAACAGGAAACGTATTTTTCTGTTGATATACGTAATATGCGAAATGGGAGTCCATGTTCAACGCAAATTCAAAACTTGAAACCGTTTCTTGATAGCCACGGTATTATCAGGGTGGGCGGTCGACTCAAGTATTCAAATTTGTCATATGAAAGTAAATTTCCGATCTTACTTCCGAAAATCTGTCATTTAGCTTATTTAATTATAGATTATTATCATAAACTATATCTTCATGTTGGGCCACGAAGCCTTCAATTCACTATTCAGCGTAAATTTTGGATAGTGGCTGCACGGAATAAAATTCGCTCACAATTGTCGAAATGCATTGTCTGCTATAAAATGAAATCTTCGGTGCTACCTCCCCTAATGGGTGATTTACCTTCCTCTCGAGTGCAACAAAGCCGGCTTTTTCTCGAGTTGGTGTAGATTTCGGAGGACTTTTCACGTTGAAAGATCACAAACGTAGGGGAGCAAAAACGTCAAAGGGTTATTTATGTCTATTTGTATGTATGGCGACGAAAGCAGTTCATTTAGAGATCGTGTTTGATTTATCTTCTGAAGCTTTTATTGCAGCCCTTAGCCGGTTTACAGATCGTCGAGGTTTATGTTCTGAAATCATAAGCGATAACGGAACCAATTTCGTCGGTGCAAATCGGTACCTACTCGGTATAAATAAATTCTTGGCATCACAGTGTGATGTTATATCCAATCATCTAATTCAGAGCGGCATTATTTGGTCTTTTAACCCTCCAGCAAGTCCTCATTTCGGAGGCTTATTTGAGGCAGGGATAAAATCTGTAAAATACCATTTAAAACGGGTGATAGGTGAGACCGTTCTAACTTATGAAGAATTTGCGACAGTTCTCACTAGAATTGAGGCCATCCTCAACTCCCGCCCTTTGTGTTCAATGAGCTCAGACCCCGAGGATGTGAATGGACTCACCCCGGGCCACTTTTTAATCGGTGGATTCCTACTAGGTTTGCCTAAATATGACTTTCTTGACACCACGTCTAATCGTTTAAGTAGGTGGCAACATCTCCAAAAGATGTCGCAACATTTCTGGAAACGTTGGCATTTAGAATATTTAAATACGCTTCAACAACGATCAAAGTGGTGCAAAATCAATCCAAACATTAAATTAGGTCAATTAGTGTTAATAAAGGACGATCGTCTTCCACCGATGAAGTGGGTATTAGGACGAATTATCCACGTTCATCCCGGTAAGGATGGAATAGTTAGGGTAGCTACTGTTAAAACTCAATCTGGTTCGTTGGTTCGACCAGTGATAAAGCTTTGCCCGTTACCGGAAGAATAAAATTATTATTAGTGATAAATCTTAAGATATACATCTAAAATAAAAATACGTTTTCATTTTCCATATTTTTGTTGTGTTTTATTTTTTATTTTATTTACCATTGGGATCTATATTTTTTTTTGTTGTTGTTTAGATGTCTATACTCTAATTCTCGTTTTGTTTCTTACTCAGATTCTAGACCAAAGGAATATTACCAATTTTAAATATTTTTCAAAACCAAAAATTTTGTTATGGTCCAGGAACCATTCTTTGAAAAGTTATACTTAATTTAGTAAAGAGTTATTTTTTTATTGTTTTCTGCGAGGCATTACGGATACAACTTGAATGAACAATTTACCCATGTATATATATTTAAATTTACCTTTTATTAAATTTTGTATCATAATTATTAATTCGTTCAAATTAGGTGGGCGGAAATGTTGGCACCTAGCATCGTGCTACCTACCTTTATATCCTTTATAAAATTATTGTGGCCTATCGACCTCTCCCCTCCTCTCCTCTCCTATGCTGACGTTAGTTGAGTTAAAATATTCGTCCTGTCAACATCGTTTGATTACGGAGTCCCCTTTATCGACCGTGTCGAAAATTCAAAGCCACCGTGAGCTCGCGCGTGGTGAAATTTGTGAATTGTTGTGAACCAGCGCAAAGAAGGAAAGAATACCGTGGAAGAATAGAAAAGGGTAAGTCGGCATTCCGAACCTTTCCATTTCCTATGATTCCGCGTTGCGACGGTGCGTTTCCGTCCCCAACAGTCACCATTAAATTTTTTAACTAACTAACTAACCATCACGCCGTTTCCCCGCAGGGGTAGGCTGAGAGGACGGACCGCCAAACAACTCGGTCTTGGCACATACTTCTTGCCTCATTCACATTCATACATACTCTTCTATTATTCTGACTCTTGACATGGCCCGACTCAAGTATCTGATACACTTAGTCGTGCCGTGTCTTCCTCGGGCGTCCCCGACTTCTGCTACCATTCACCTTTGCATCGTATATTCTTCTTAAACTCCTTTCTTCGCTCATTCGCTCTACATGCCCAAACCATCTAAGCGTCCTTTTCTTGATCTTACTCGTTACGCTTACATCAGCGTTGTACTCTTTGCGGATCTCCGCATTTCTCACACGATCGTACATGGTGTTACACACAAACGCCTCAGGAATCTCTTAAATTTTTCAGCTGGTGAAATAGCATTCCGAAAACGAGTATCATTATTTTTAATTAGCGCTCCAATCCTTTCCAATATGTATTAGAAGTCAGTTGCTGTCATTTGGATAAAATTAAAGAATTGTTGTTGATTCTCAATTCTTAATTCTGCCGTTAAACGAACGAAAGTCCCATCAGTACTTCTTCTTTGAAGCCAACTCCTAATCCAACACTCTGCGGGCCATTACGTTATTGTTTGACTAAATTGTGCATATTATCGCAGCGGCAATCCGTTGTGTGCGGAAATGGGTATTATATTATATGGGGATCCATGATCTAACTGTAAATAAACAAATCGCTGTCATCAAATATTACTAACTGACAGCCATAAATCAACTATTTGATAGCTGTCAAAGTCGGCGGCAACGCGTTGTTGTCAGGAAGCCATCTTACCAACAATAGAATTACTGGTGTAGAGGTCTCTGTGAGAAGTTCGTAAATTAAACTTCCAAACAACTTCCGTGAGCATTATTTACGATAAGTTGGACGCATATGTAATCGCTCCTGTGAGTAACTTATCAACAATTTACGAAAGTCGTAAAATTTACTTACACGTGTAAACCCAGCCTTATAGGGTACTTGAAGCAGCTAATGCTACGTATACATCTGCGAGCGGAACTGCTGAACTGAACCTCAACTTCTTGGAAAGAAACGAAGCAAACGCCGCTTGCAGTTGATTCGTTCCATGTTCGTTCCTTTCCCGTCGTTCGTGGTACGGTTCGCGTTTCGGTGTAAACGTTAGTGGTTACATGTCAGATATGTTAGTACTCACTTTAGCCTGTGAAGTGGTCCGATTTGTTTCCGAGTTCAGTGTTTGTGACGGACGTACTGCTCCGATAATGATAATGGATAATGAATAAATGAATATGGATAATGAATAAAATTAAATGAATCCCAATTGTCCTGAAATTGTATAAAATGTATAATGTAAAGATGTAAATGTATGTAATAATGTAAGAATGATAATGAAAACAATAAATAAAGCGTCGGAGCTTGGTTAGAAGTATACGGGCAGAGAAGTATGGTTAGAGCTGGTAAAATCATGAGCATTTAATTCGGGCACGGTTATGAGAATCGTGCTTATACGAGAGGGAACGTTCGGCCGCGACCCGAAGCAAAGGGCCGTGCGCCGTCATAGCGTGCGAGGTGGTTTGCCGCCCGAACGTTCCACAAGCGCGATTCTGAGGACCGTGCCTGAACAAAGAGATGCCGTGGTCACGTTCGACCACAGGGCCCGAAATTACCGGCCGAGAGGCGGTAAGCGGTAAGGCGGTAGCCCGGCGGCGGGCCGCGGGCGCGTCACAAAACACGGGCCTCGATTCCAGGAATCAAAGAGAAAGCAGGCCCGTGTGAGCGTCGCTCGGCCAGCGAAGGCCGCCGGGGTCCTATAAAACGGGCAACAGTGCCTTGAAAAGACAGATATCCAGCAACCACCACCAGCTCTACACTTCTCTCTGCTCAGCCTTCTACCTCACTCCGACTTCTGACTCTACTCGCCTTCTCTTCTTCTTCTGACCCTCGCCTCACCCCGGACCTCTCTGCCTCTACAACAAGACCCGGATCTACGACAAGGACCAGAATCAGCATCGGACCAGCTACAACGGCTTCAGAGACGGCCCCGTTCTACCCCTCCACGCCACTGAAGGAAGACATCTCACGCCTCCACGGATTGGGATCACCGCCCTGTTTACAGTCTTGTGTGTCACACATTACGTCTGGCACAAAAGTGGTCCTTCGCCGCCGGATCTCTCCGTGGAAGATGTCACCTTCACTGCGCTCTGGGAAGAACAGCGCTGACGGGGACTCATCGCAAGGAAGCGATGATCCCACACCAACCGGGGCGGCCGCAGCCGCGCCCCCCGGACTCCGGCCTACCACCCCCCTGGCCCCCTCTGACCCCCAAGCGGAACTTCTGGCTGGCCCCTCCGGCGCATCACCACCACAGACGCCCCCTGCCGCGGCCGACGTCTCGTCAAGAAGCGAGGCTTCCAGCGAGGACACGCTCCGGCAGGTGCAGCTCGAGCTGAGAGCTGAGAGGCGGCACAACCGGAAGCTACAGGAGGACCACACCCGACAGATGGCAGATCTGATCGCCACGCTGAAGGGCCTCCCGCGGACCGCTTCCCCTGCAGCCTGGCAACCGGAGACGCACGCCCCAGCTCCACGGGCGGAGTACCCGACGACGGCGGCGCCATCTAGCGGCTTCGGGCGAGACCCGGACTACGCAGCGGAGACGCGCGCCACAGCTCCACGGGCAGAGTACCCACCGACGGCGGCGCCATCTAGCGGCTTCGGGCGGAACCTGGGCTACTCAGCGGAGACACACGCCACTGCGTCGCGCCTGGGCTACTCAGCGGAGACACACACCACTGCGCCGCGCCCTGGCTACTCAGCGGAGACACACACCACTGCGCCGCGCCCTGGCTACTCAGCGGAGACACACACCACTGCGTCGCGCCTGGGCTACTCAGCGGAGACACACACCACTGCGCCGCGTCCTGGCTACTCAGCGGAGACGCACACCACTGCGCCGCGTCCTGGCTACTCAGCGGAGACGCACACCACTGCGCCGCGGCTGGGTTACGGACCGACGCCGACGCCGGCGCCCCCGGGCGTACCTACTCGGAGCTACGCAGCGGAGGCGCAAACCATTGGCCTTCCACAGACTGCGGCGCCCCCTAGCGGCCCCGGTCACAGCCATACCTTCACAGTGGGGGGAGAACCCACTGTGCCACAAGCCACAGCCCAGACTACCGATGTTTTCGGGAACTCGCGCCGCGCCGTGAGGGCTCACACCGGGACGGAGAGAAACCATGCTGCGGATCCACTCACGGACGGCGCTTCCCCAGGCGCCGCGGCGCTGCGAGGTGGACCAGAGCCGCAGTACGGCTATCCCGGTGTGACCCGCGGGCCCGCCCAGTTCTCAGCATTTCCCCCGAGTGCAGACTCGCCATCGCAGCCCCCTATGGATGGATACGGGGCCTTCAACCGCGCAGACGAGGCAGCGAGGCAGACGCGGGACTGGGTGAACCAGGGGAGTGTCCCTCTCGCCCAGGTGACGGCCATGTTTGCCGACGCCCTCCGGCAGTCCCAGGCCGGCGGTACACCCCGCTCCCACCCCGAGGATGAGCGGATGGCGTCGCTCATCGCCCGGCAGTCCAGCGCCAAGGACCTGCCGCCATACGCTGGCGACGCCATAGAGTGGCAGGCCTGGAAGGCACAATTCCTGCAGTCGACGGCCACCTGCGGGATGACGGCGGCCGAGAATTTGATGCGGCTACAGCGTGCCCTGAAGGGAAAGGCGCGCGAAGCCGTCAGCCCTCTCCTCCTGGACCCGGCGCAGGTGCCGGAAATCATGGATGTCCTGGAGCACCGCTTTGGGGGCGCGCACTCGGTCGCCGCGGTCATGTTCGACCGGATAAAGCGGCTAACCCGACTGCAAGAGGACGCATCGACCGAGGCTCTGGTGGAGTTCTCGGGCACGGTGCAGAACATCGTGGCTTCGCTGGGGAATCTGCGGGGCGATTACCTCTCCAACCCGGCCCTCCTCAGCGAAATCGCCTCGAAGATGCCGTTAGCCCTACGCCTCTTGTGGTTGGGTAAGGTGGCCGACCAGACGCACGCGGCCACCGTGGTGCAGCTTGCCGCGTTCCTGAAGCGGCTGACCAACGCGGTGCCGCGGTCGGGCCTCACCGACAATGGCCGAGCAGCGCGGCCGAGCAGCTCGGTCGAACATCAGCGGGCCGCCCGCCCGTATCGTGAAAATGTGCACGTGATCGACGAGCGGCCGGAACCCCGCAGTGAAGTTTGGTGCACACTGTGCAAAGACGACTCGCACAAACTCTACAAGTGTCCCCGATTCGCCGAAGAAACAATCAGTGCGCGTTGGGAACTTGTGAAAAGCGCACGGTTGTGCTTTAAGTGTCTGGACGGTGTGCACCAGACAAAACGGTGCGAGTACCGGACCAACTGCGGAGTGGGGACGTGCAGGGCCCCGCATCACCGCTTGCTGCACGATGACGCATACACTCGTGACCCCGAGACGCACACAGTCACGAACACGTGGGAAAGTGAGGGACAAGTGCTAATGAAAGTGATTCCCGTGACATTGTGCGGCCCCGGGGGCCGAGCGACCGTGCACGCGCTGCTTGACGAGGGCTCTGCAATAACCCTAGTCGAGGCAGATGTTGCAGACATCGTTGGAGCCGCGGGTCCGGTACGTGGCCTGCGAATTCGGGGCGCTAATGGGATGTGCTCATCCGATGCTACGTCCCGGCGGGTGAGACTGTCGGTGCGCGGCGACGGAGACGCGTTCACGGTGACGGCCCACACCGTAACAGACCTAGACCTCCCGCGACAAACAGTGGCCGGCCGCCGGCAGGTGAAACCCCGGCTGCTGATCGGACAAGATAACGGGCTGCTTATCGTGTCGCGGGAGGTGCGGAAGGAAGAGAGCGGCCAGATGACGTCCCGGACAGCCCTCGGTTGGATCACGCATGGGAGCACCCGGCGCGACGCCGACGCCGACGCCGGGACAACGCTGAGGATGGTTTGTCCGAACGCCGCCCCACCGGCCTCGCTGCCGACGCCCGGGACCACGCCGCCGGAGACCGACCCTGCCACCGGGGACCGTGCCGCCGGGGACCATGCCGCCGGGGGCCTGTCCCGACGCCGCCCCACCGAACTCGCCACCGAGACACACTCGCCAGAGGGACCGGACGCCAGGGACCACGCCGCGCCCGCAAGTCGCAGCACGCCTCCCGAAAAAGGGTGTAGCCGAGCTCCACGGGGGGAGTGTGACGGACGTACTGCTCCGATAATGATAATGGATAATGAATAAATGAATATGGATAATGAATAAAATTAAATGAATCCCAATTGTCCTGAAATTGTATAAAATGTATAATGTAAAGATGTAAATGTATGTAATAATGTAAGAATGATAATGAAAACAATAAATAAAGCGTCGGAGCTTGGTTAGAAGTATACGGGCAGAGAAGTATGGTTAGAGCTGGTAAAATCATGAGCATTTAATTCGGGCACGGTTATGAGAATCGTGCTTATACGAGAGGGAACGTTCGGCCGCGACCCGAAGCAAAGGGCCGTGCGCCGTCATAGCGTGCGAGGTGGTTTGCCGCCCGAACGTTCCACAAGCGCGATTCTGAGGACCGTGCCTGAACAAAGAGATGCCGTGGTCACGTTCGACCACAGGGCCCGAAATTACCGGCCGAGAGGCGGTAAGCGGTAAGGCGGTAGCCCGGCGGCGGGCCGCGGGCGCGTCACAAAACACGGGCCTCGATTCCAGGAATCAAAGAGAAAGCAGGCCCGTGTGAGCGTCGCTCGGCCAGCGAAGGCCGCCGGGGTCCTATAAAACGGGCAACAGTGCCTTGAAAAGACAGATATCCAGCAACCACCACCAGCTCTACACTTCTCTCTGCTCAGCCTTCTACCTCGCTCCGACTTCTGACTCTACTCGCCTTCTCTTCTTCTTCTGACCCTCGCCTCACCCCGGACCTCTCTGCCTCTACAACAAGACCCGGATCTACGACAAGGACCAGAATCAGCATCGGACCAGCTACAACGGCTTCAGAGACGGCCCCGTTCTACCCCTCCACGCCACTGAAGGAAGACATCTCACGCCTCCACGGATTGGGATCACCGCCCTGTTTACAGTCTTGTGTGTCACACATTACGTCTGGCACAGTGTTTATTGAGGATTTTGAAATAATTGAAGCAATTGAAGATGCAGAAGCACACGAGAGGGCGGCAGAACGAGAACACCGCGACTTCTAAGAGCTCGCGTTAATGTTTTGAAAGTATTGGGCGATATTGATTTCGAATCACGATTTCCACTCACGAAAAATGCTTTTCATCTAATTCATGACCAAATTAAAGATAAAATCTCTCAAAGGACCACCCGGTATGTTATTTTATATAAATATATCACGAAATTGTTATATTTACATCATATTTCAACAAAATTAACACCAGTTCATTGCGTTTTACGTTTCTAAAATCATTATGTACCCAAATAAATACTGACATTTAATTTGATCGTTAAAAATTAAATCTTTGCACACATTTATATCTGATTCCATGTTCCAGTACTGTTTATCTAAAGAATTTATTTGATTTTTAGATATAGACCAACCTGTAATACAGTAATTTTTAAATTTAGCTGAGTCGTCCATAGTTACTTTTTTTTAATTTCTTCTAATTAGTGTGGTGTTACTGCCATAAGGATGATTCTAGTGTTTACATGTAAATTAATATCGTTTTCAAAAGTTAACGTTGACAGTGCTTACCTTGACAGTGTGTCTGCATTCTGCGATCTATAGATATTATTGTCTGGAATGTGAGACCATGTAATCTGGCTGGGTATGTCATATAACGAATTTTTAAATAATGTAAATGGTTTATGATCGGTTTGAGAATATAAATATTAATTAAATTTATGACATCCACATACTATTGCAAATAATACTTTTTTTAATTCGTGCATATCTAATCTAAGTATTTGCTACTGGTCTTTTGTCTTGCCTAATGACCATACCTACTGCTGATTTTATCCAGTCAACAGATAATGGTTTGTGTTTATCGCAATGTGCATTGGATTGTGATACTGTAGTGAAGATGTCAATGTACTAGTATCGGTGCGCGCGTCCTACGTGAAAGGCTATAGTTGAAGATGACGTATTTATGTTTCCAGATTGTGGGTTGGAGGATACACACGCGACTACAATGATAAGGGGGGGACAGAAGGTGAGAGCAAATGAGTTTCCTTGGCAGGTGGCCATATTCCGCAAGGAAGGAGAAAACTTCATCCAGATATGCAGTGGCAGCCTAGTGCGGAGCAGGCTAGTGATCAGCGGTGAGTTTTTAGACAATCTATTTTATTTTAAAATATATATTTACATGATGCCTAGTTTAACAAATGATTGTACAAGTTACGAATCGTTGCAAGCAGCTGTAAAGATCACCTGTGGGTGGTAGAAATTATAAAGGGGATTTTCCTATTGAATCTCTCTTCGAAGAGGTAAACTAACCATAGATTTAAAAATAAATTTCAACATAGAAACAATAGTTACCGACAATAGCGTTGGTAGTCAGTCTTGGATACTCATCAGGAACAGATTAGCGAATGGTCTGCCAGAGCTCTCTGAATTATCCCACAAACTGATCCAATATAGTTGTCTTGTAGGCTGAACAAGTGTGTAGTTCTTCCTTCTGAGCTGTTAATGTATATGTTCTATACAGTATAGACATTTTTGTTGTTGTTTTTTTGTATGTTTTATTAACTAATAAATTAACAAATAAATAAAGTAACAAATTATTTCTATGTCATTAAGGACACTTAACACTTCATCTTAAACTTACTCTTTACAGTATTTACTAATAAGTCACTTAGCACGGGTGACTTTCCAAAATCCCTTAAATCAGCTATCGTAACTCCATTATTAAAAAAACCACAACTGGACGCTGAAGATCTTTCAAATTACCGACCTGTTTCAAATCTGCCTTTTATATCAAAAATATTAGAAAAAATCGCTGCCTCACAGGTCATATGTCACTTAAATTCAAATGAATTATTAACTAAATACCAATCTGCATACAGACGGTTCCACTCCACAGAAACCGGGTTACTACGTGTTTTGTCGGACATAACTACTGCCATTGAGTCGGGTAAACTGGCACTTCTTTCAGTCTTGGACATGAGTGCTGCATTTGACACGATTGACCATGACTTTCTTATTAAACGATTAGATGAATCATTTGGTTTAAACTGCGATGTTAAGACCTGGCTGACATCGTACCTGGCCAACCGTTTACAAGCCGTAAAAGTAGGAAAAAACCAATCAAATTATGCAACCCTTTCATCTGGAGTACCCCAAGGGTCCGTTCTGGGTCCACTACTCTTCATCCTCTTCACAAATGATGTCGCTAAAATAATAGAATCATTCGGCCTTCTATCTCACTGCTACGCTGATGACCAGCAAGTTTACTTTTACTGCTTACCAGAAGAAATAAACAGTCTAAAAATTCGTATAACTGAGTGTATAGAAGCAATTACTCGCTGGATGACCTCAAATAGATTGAAACTGAATCCCACAAAGACTGAGTTTCTGTGGACTGCTACAAGCAGACGTCAGCATAACATTGAAAACTCCCCAATAACCATTTCCGGAAGTGACATCACTCCAAAAACGTGCATCAAATTACTGGGTGTCAATCTGGATGCTAATTTTTCCCTTAAAACTCAGGTGAACAGAACTGTAAGCACGGGGTTCTTTCAATTAAGGCAAATTAAAGCAGTGCGGAGAAACCTGCCAACAGAGGCGACTAAATTGCTAGTCAATTCCTATGTTGTTTCACGTCTAGATTATTGCAACGGAATATATGCAAGTCTCCCTAAATGTCAAATCAACAAATTACAATCCGTTTTCAACGCCGCGGCAAGGCTTATCACCGGAGTATCTAAATACTCCCACATTTCAGAGCATCTCAAAAATCTGCACTGGCTCAAATGTCCTGAAAGAATCCAGTTCAAGGTATGCTGGATGGTATTTAAGTCACTTAACGGAATGGCTCCGGCTTATTTATCAGAATTGTGTATTCCAGAAGATTCCAACTCCCGACAGTCAACCCTTAGGTCAGCAACGTCATCAGCTATCGGAAGGTTGAAGGAACCAAAGCGCACACCAGATACTAAGTTCGGTGAGCGTGCTTTTGCCGTGTCAGGACCTAAAGCCTGGAATGGACTGCCACATGATTTGAGAATGATCGCAGACTCGACAGAATTTAGGTCTAAACTTAAAACGCACCTTTTCAGACAGTCGTATCCATAATTTCATAAATAAATAAATAAATAAAAATGATAACAAACTAACAA
The DNA here is from genome assembly GCF_061612785.1 of Hesperophylax consimilis. Classification (NCBI taxonomy): domain Eukaryota; kingdom Metazoa; phylum Arthropoda; class Insecta; order Trichoptera; family Limnephilidae; genus Hesperophylax; species Hesperophylax consimilis. Next base: position 15,181 of record NW_028301295.1, read on the forward strand.
TTTGTAGGCTTTTAAGACAGTTAAAATACATTTAAATTAAAATAAAAACTATAGCAGACTTAAGATCATGCGACGACCAGTGTTTTTTGATATAGTGTCCTCTGCGTGCAGTTCTATCTTTTATAAGCATAAACTTTTTAATATAAGTGTGTTTGTTGGAAGTGACTTGCCAGGTAAGTATGTTTTGGTATCATTTCTAAATAACAAATGTAGATCCTAGGAAATAAATTGTACAGCGCCCTTGAGGTGATTTTTCACAAAAACGGCGCTCTACAAATTATCCAATTATTATTATTATTATTATTATTAAGGATAACCTACGAAAAGCAGCAAGGCTTTTAGCTACATTAACATCTGTCGGTAGTGCATTCTAAATCTTAATTCCTCTAAAACAGAGATTATTTTGGGTTCCCCACAAATTTGTGTCACATAAATGAATGAAAATATAGGAACCTTAAAAGCTTGTTTATTATTTTGCTTTTCAGCTGCTCACTGCTTCTCTGATGAAACTTATAACCATCGAGTTAATGTGAGTAATTATCTAGTGGTTGCAGGAAGTCTCTCTTCTTCATGGACTGTACAAAGGCCAGGCAGACAGCAAAGGAGGGTTGGTTACAAAATACACTTTCATGAATAACAAAATATTTCTTTTCCGTATTTAAGAAGAATCGGCATAACCCTGCAAGCCTCTGAAGGACATTACTAGCCACAAGCATCATATTCCGTAGAGCCTCTGAAGGACATTACTAGCCACAAGTATCATATTCCGTAGAGCCTCTGAAGGACATTACTAGCCACAAGCATCATATTCCGTAGAGCCTCTGAAGGACATTACTAGCCACAAGTATCATATTCCGTAGAGCCTCTGAAGGACATTACTAGCCACAAGTATCATATTCCGTAGAGCCTCTGAAGGACATTACTAGCCACAAGCATCATATTCCATAGAGCCTCTGAAGGACATTACTAGCCACAAACATCATATCCCATAGAGCCTCTGAAGGACATTACTAGCCACAAGCATCATATTCCATAGAGCCTCTGAAGGACATTACTAGCCACAAACATCATATCCCATAGAGCCTCTGAAGTTCAGATCTGAACAGGCATTTAAAAAGTATTTTTTTATTTTTTGTTAGTCGTCATAAAAGAGAAATTAATATTCTTCTTAGTTATAATGAAATTAAATCTAAGTTAAAGATAAAAGAACATTAAAGAAAAGATTAAATCTTAAAAGTCTCTACACAAAAGGAATGTGTTTTCTTAATATGGAATTCTTTCAAAATTGAATTCGAATAAAAACAAATCTGTTTGTTTTTTTATCAACATTTTAATGTTTGATATTAAAATGTTATTATTAAGAAAGATCAATGTTTATTTCACACGCAAATATCTGAAAGATAATGTTATCTGGTTTCTAAAAAAGTATTTGTTTTTACGACAACTTCAAAAGTGATAAATACATCTGGACGCTTGTTGGAGCTGGATGTTGTCCGCCATTATCAGTTAATTGAGATCCGAAAAACAATTTGAGAAATGAGTAAACAGTTTTATTGCAGTATACAGTATTCTACATATATTTAAAAATACCTCAGAAGCATTTTGAAATTCAATACGAAACTTAACCTTCGCACGGTGTCTTCATTCCATAGAACCGATGGGACATACTGAATTTTGATGATATAACGAAATTAACACCTTTTATGATTGAAAAAACTTTTTGAGTGATTTGAACGTTATTTTTTTATGCAACCAGCTTGAACATATTCATGGTTTTAGTGGAAGCAACTAATTTTAATTTAGATGTTGAAAGTGATGAACAGAGATATGCAAATCTACTTACATATTCTAAATACTATTAAATATTCTGCGTCACTCCAATATTCAACAGAATTTAAACAGCGTTTCAGCCAGTTTCTGTTCAAAATTGATTTGTGTTTCACAATGATTTTTTTTATCCATTATCAATATGAAAACATATTTTTTTTTTTAGGTGCTTGTTGTTCGTTTGGGGGAGCGGTACGGAGGATATGGCCGAAACCTTCAGGATGACATCGCCCTCGTGCAACTCGAGACCGGTTTCACCTTCTCCAGCGTAGTGCGTGCAGTCTGCTTGAATCTGGTAGACAGAGAGCTGCACGATACGCAAACTAGCCCAGGCAGTGTGGGGAAGGTAATAAATCTACAACTGGAATTTACGCTTAACTAGAACTATGCATTCTGAAGAGAGGACTGATTTTAATGTCCACCAGCTTTATTTATCATCGCATTCAGAACAAGTGAATGGTTTTCAGCATTTTATTTATAATACGTTCAACACAAAGATGATTTTGTATTTTTTTAACTTTTAAACTAACATAAAAAGGTATTTGACACACTGTAAAAGTAAACCTTTTTCGCATTCTGGATGTCATATATTTCTTTATGTAGGTACGTAAATTACCAATACAAATAAAAAAATGGAACTAAGACTAGATGAAATTGAATATACATCAAATCTGCACTACCTAGAAATTGCAGGAATTCCACAAAAAAATGGTGAACAACTGGAGGAAATTATAAAAAAAGTCGCATCTGCAGCTGGAGTTCAAATCAAACACGCTGATATAAACAATGTGACCAGAACTACAGACCGAAGACTTAATGCTCCGCCAAAAATCCTAGTAAAATTTACAGAAATTAAACTAAAAGAAATCCTTCTATCTAAAAAAAGAGAAATGGACCTTAATTTACTAAAGGATTTGACAAACGAAAAAGTGTACATAGGTGAAGTAATAAGTCCCTACAAAAAAGAGTTGCTTTGGAAAGCAAAGCAACTAGCCAAAGAAAAAAATTATGAATTTGTTTGGATCAAAAATGGGAAAATAATGGTTCGTAAAGGTCATGATCAAAAAATTTTGTACGTAAATCATCTGGACGACCTCGATAAATTAATATAACAAATCACTTACTTGAACACACCAAACTGAAATACCTACTGAGAACATTTCTTTTCACCATATATGTTAACGACATTTTCTTTCAACCACTACATGGCCAAATTACTTCGTATGCCGACGACACAGTTCTAATAATAAGCGAAAAAACTTGGGAAAACGTAATACTTAAAGCCACTGAAGACATAAATACTCTTAAGAATTTCTTCGACATTAATTTGCTATCACTAAATAGCGATAAAACATATGTAATTCCATTTGCAATACACACAAAAGACATCCCTAAAAATTTTAACATTATCATTCATGACAATTCCAAAATACATAATAAAAATTACTGTCTCCAAAACTGCACAATACTAAAAAACACAAACACAATCAAATATCTAGTAGTAATTATCGATAAAAATTTGAATTGGAAGGAACAAATATGTCGAATTGTAAAAAAAATCAGAAAACTGATATATGTATTTTTAAGAATCAGAAATTTTTTGTCTTTAAAAAACCTATATTTAATATATTATGCCTTGGTCCAATCAACGCTACAATATGGTATCATTAGTTGGGGATCCACATACAAAACTAACCTTACTCCAATAGAAGTGGTACAAAGGTTAATAATTAAAATAATATTACGAAAACCTTCCGATTACCCAACGGATCGATTATTCGAAGAATTTCAAGTGCCTTCATTTAAAGATCTTTATATTAAAAATGCACTAATTCAAATCATAAAAGAAAAAGACAAGTATCAATTTCTAACTGAAAACCGTACTAGACTTAAATATATTTTTCCATGCCCAAAATTAAACACTTCCTTTGCACAAAATTATTACACTTACCGGGCAAGAATTTTTTTCAATCGACTACCTGAAGAAATTAGAAACATTAATGATAACATCAAAATAATAAACACTGTAAAAAAATATTTTAAAGACAAACTCACAAAAAATAAAAATGTTTCCAATTGAATTAATCTTTAGAATAACTCACTTCATTTAAATAAGTTTAAAATCATTTAATTTTTAATTACTTACTTATTGCAATAAAACAATGTACACTCCTCTTCCAGCCACAAGCTAATGCTTCTATGGAAGAGGGGTCCTGAAATATTTTATCTTATATTGTAACAAACAAACAAAAATGTACTTATATAATAAATGTAACAAATAAAAAAAAAAAAAAAATAAATAAAATAAAAAATAAAAAAAAACATGGATAAGGAAACAATAACTACAAACAAACCAGACGAACTGCTAACTCTTAAAAACAATTTTAATATATTAAATAAAAATATACGAAGTATCAACAAAAACTTCGATGAACTTCAAATACTAATTAAGAATCTAAAAATTAATCTTGATATAATTATCCTCACTGAGTGCTTGATAAAGGATAAATATTCACCCTTACATATTAATAATTACACCTCATATGCAACCAATTTGAATTACACAAAAAATGATGGTGTGATAGTGTACATTAAAGATGACACTAAAACTGAAGTCAATGAAATAAAATTCCCAAATGCAAACTGTTTGAAAATCAAAGTGGGTGATGAAACCACTATATTAGCTCTGTATCGATCACCAGCTACAACTAATATTAATCAGTTTCTTGAAACGCTTTCTAATGAACTCAATCTTCTAAAAAACAAAAAAAATGTCTTCCTCATCGGAGATATAAATATTGACATACTAGAAAACGGTCATCCAAATAGAACTGATTATCTGCAAACACTGGCCGCCCACGGACTTGAAAGTTTGATAAATAAACCTACGCGTGTTACAAATGACAGCAAATCTTGCATCGACCACATATTCAGTAAGACTGTTAAACCAACCAACTCTATCATATTCACCTCTACTATAACCGACCACTATACAACAATTTTATCTATTACAAAAAAGAAAATACAAAGATCGCAGCCCTACCCAATTATCGTGCAGAAGACAGAAACCATATGGAATGAAGTAAAACAACAATTACTAAATACAAACTGGATAAACCTACTGGAGAACCTTGATACAAATAGTGCCTGGAGTAAATTCATTGAATATTTAACTCATACCATCATGTCAAATACCAAATCAATAGAAAAAAAGATTTCACATAAAAATCAACATCTCAAACCATGGATAACCCAAAGCGTTATAAATTGCATTAGAAAAAGAGATGAACTACACAGGAAAGTTAGTTTAAATCCTTGTGATATTTTTATACAACGATATTATAAAAGATACAGAAATATTTGCAAAAATGTTGTACGCAATGTCAAAGAAAATTATTATAAGAAAAAAATAGACGAATGTAACAATGACCCACGCAAATTATGGAAGATCATTAATGAAATTACAAGTGCAAAATCATCCCATAACAAAAGCATAGATGAACTAACAATTGAAAATACCCAAATCTCTTTCGAAAAACATCCGGACAAAATTCTCGAATACGTAAACGAATTTTTTACAAATATAGGGTCAAAATTGGCAAAGCAAATCAGACATCCAAAAACTAGCATTTTACCAGAAGAAAAGGAAAGTATGAACCAGATAGATAAATTAAAGTTAACTAATGTAACCAATACTGAAATCAGAAACGCAATTGTATCCCTCAATGTTAATAAATCATCGGGAAATGATATAATCTCAAATAAAACAATAAAACAACTCCAAAATGAACTGACCTTCCCTTTGACATACTTGGTCAATCTGTCTATATCTACAAATGTATTCCCCTCATGCCTTAAAAAAGCAACAGTTATACCTATACATAAAAGTGGTAACAAAAAGGATATATATAACTACCGACCCATAAGTCTCTTAAGCTCCTTTTCAAAAATCTTGGAAACTGTAATGAAGAAGCAAATTGTTCATTTTCTTGAACAAAACAAATTATTATCACCATCCCAATATGGCTTTAGGGAAAATCTAAGCACCAATGATGCCATAGAAAATCTAACAAGCATAGCCATAAAAAACATAGATGAAAGGAAAAAGTGTTTGGCTTTATTCATAGATCTTCAAAAAGCTTTTGACACAATAGACCATAAAATACTACTAACTAAGCTAAAAAAAATAGGAATGGCCGAAACAACAATGAACTTATTAGAGTCATATATAACAGGGCGAGAACAACAAGTACAAATTGGCAAACAAAAGAGCAAACTACTATCTTTAAACTATGGCGTCCCTCAAGGAAGTGTACTGGGACCGATCCTATTCATTATCTATATCAACGATTTAACTAACCTTACCATTAAAGGAAACATAATCAGTTTTGCTGATGATACTGTTTTATTATTTCAAGAAGAAAATTGGACGGATACATTTAATGAGGCTGAAAAGGGGCTTAGTGCACTTCAAAATTGGCTTAAAATCAACTCGCTTACCCTTAATATAAGCAAAACAAAATATATAACATTTTCAATAAACGCAAGGAGCCAACCAATAAAATCACTAGAACTAAAACTACACGAATGCCATGGAAATAATATACAATGTTACTGCCCCGTCATCGAAAAAACCGAAATAATCGACGAAAATCTTAGATGGGACCTACACATCAAAGGTATTACGGAAAAACTCACAAGCCTTATATATTTCTTTAAAAATCTAAGAAACGTATTAAATAAAAAGGATATGAAAAAGGTCTACTACGCATTATGTCATTCTCGAATTGAATATGGAATCATAGGATGGGGATCTGCTACACATACGTACCTACACAACCTGAATACGATTCAAAAAGGAATCATAAAGACCATATTGAAAGTACCAATTAGAACGCCTTCAATTGAAATATTCAATTCCTTTGACGTACCAAATGTACAGCAAATATATGCCAAAAATATATTATTGAAGCTCTTCAAAAATAACAAATCCTCTACTAGACTGTGTATGCATAACACTAGATCGAACAAAAATGATATAAAAAATATTCCAAGTTATAAAACCACATTCGGACAAAGAAACTATACATACTTTGCAACAAAACTCCATAACATCCTTCCCCAAGACATAAAACTAATAAAAAATCCTAATGAATACAAATCATTAATAAAAATATGGCTGAAAGAGGTCAATGAAAAAACCCTAATGAAAACACTAAAAACGATATAGAAGACACTAAAAACGACATAGAAGACACTAAAAACGACATAGAAGACAAATAAACCATATTTAAATAACTTTAGTCCGCCTCGGCACAGGACCCCCTAGTGAGGAGGACTAAGAAATACAATATTTTATACTTAATTTCACCATTATATTTTGTATGTAACAAATATATTTTATATAGTCGCTAAAATAAAAAAAATAAAAATTGGTCCAATGATAGTCCATTGCAGAATTCCTTAATATAATGTATTTTTAAATATTATTGTACGTAATTAATTAACCTTTTTACCCATTGTTTAAGATCAAAAGTGAATGAAAGTAATTGTTCCTGCAGGTGGCGGGCTGGGGGCTGACGGAAACGGGTCAGGTGTCCGACAGACTCAACTTCCTGAAGGTCCCTGTGGTGGGGGATCTAGAGTGCACGAAGCAGCTTATCAACACATCCTTCTCATATTCTAGATACATCACCGCAGACAAGATATGTGCAGGACTCACTAACGGTAAGTAACGCGCTTCAGTGACATCTATAATCCCTGTCTAACCGATACTTTATTACTGAATACAATTCCAGGATCAGCTGGTGCGAGCTGGTGTTACTACTGCAGAACACACCTGAAGATCCCCCGCGCTGGTACCTGGGTACAGTTCTGAGACGACTTCTTACGATCTCAAGAATCCCTGTCTGACCTACACTTTGATCACCATGTAATTCCATTCCAGGATCAGCCACGTGCCCGGGAGACAGCGGGGGCGGACTGGTGTTCCCGCTGCAGAACACACCTGAAGATCCCCCGCGCTGGTACCTGGGTACAGTTCTGAGACGACTTCTTACGATCTCAAGAATCCCTGTCTGACCTACACTTTGATCACCATGTAATTCCATTCCAGGATCAGCCACGTGCCCGGGAGACAGCGGGGGCGGACTGGTGTTCCCGCTGCAGAACACACCTGAAGATCCCCCGCGCTGGTACCTGGGTGCAGTTCTGAGCAATGCGCCGACTTCTTACAATCTGGATAATGCTTGCCGGATTAACGTGCTCGCCCTTTATACCAGTGTATTTAAGCACCGTGTATGGCTGTCCACCAATATGGAGGGCCTTCAACCGCAAGGTAAATCTAACTTCACACAACTAACCCAATATTAGATCGCGACCTTCTTATTATAACATTTAACAAGTTACAGCGTTGGAAGACTTTGGGAGGCGGCTCTAAATAGAAAGTCTTGGCACATTTATGATTTAAAGTTTTTATGCCGTGTTGCGCTAACTCCTTCTTGGTAAATTGTTGATTTGGAATTAACATAGAATCCACACATAAGACTTGGTAGAAAAGAGAATATTTATTTAGAGAGGGACAAGAAAAATACATGAATTATAAATTCCCACTTCTGTGGACTCAGAAAGTACAATATGGATAGTCAAGTAGGTGAATTTTATAAATATTTAAAGAAACGCAATAATTTCCAATTCTCATTGAAATATGTGAATATTTTTTATAGAGATTTTTTTAAATTGTTGGAACCACAGTTTTGATGGGATCTCATTTGTACAGATGCATTGGAGAAACAGATAAAAATAAAGTTTTTTTTTTTCGGTTGGTGTCCTTTCAATTCCATTATTTATTTTTTTTATTTATGTGATTTTCAACTGTTTAAAGTTTTATTTTTATTGTTAACGTCTAAAATCATTTTGTAATATAAAATTGTATACTATACATATGTAACACAAATTAAGTTGGTTTAATTAATATTATCTAATGTAAAGTAAAGTGACTAGTTGCCACAACACGGCTCAAGCTAGCGTAGCAACTTGGAAACATCTGTACCTACCTATAATATTATCTCATATAAAGTAAAGTGACTAGTTGCCTTAGTTGTCACATTGCATCTTCTTCTGGTGAGCAGACAAATGAAGCTGCCGTCGCTGTTTGACGGTCTCCGTGGTTGAGTGCTTACGATTCTGGATTATTACGGCTTCCATTTCGTCATGATTTGTGTTTACACTATGATTGAAGATTTTCACTAATCGGTTGTTGAGTTTGGAGTGATAATTCCATTATTTCCCTATCCCTGAATAACAGTTGTATGTTTTGGTTCTTGCAGAAGGTTGCAGACTAAAGGAGTCCGTCGGTGTTTGCAAGATTTACTCTGACTGCCCGAGAGCCAAAGAGCAGGCAGCACATGGAATTCTACCGCAGGTATAATAATATGTATTACCCGGGAATATAACACGAGGATGGCTGATAAAACCCTAGATCAATACGATATTGAAAAAATCCGTCGTTTGTGGTCAGTTAGTGATATTTGCGATGGCACTGATTCCAGCTAGCCTCCAAGGTGTCAGATAACCTGTCATTATACAAAAAATATTGTATAATTTCGTTCTTTACGCAAAATAACTGACTTATTAATCAATGGAGGTGAACTACCGAAGCTCTCAGGCAGCTTATAAGCAGCCGATCCACGAATTACGGGAAATAAACGAAGCAATCGAAAATGCGGCGTAATTCGTGTTTCGGCTTGCGCAAACTTCGCCGTGTTTATACGCACCCTTAAAATTGAAAGAAATTGTATACACAATCCTTAATTAATTCATCTAAGACACAATCAATTGATTCCGTTCCTGATTGGAGAAACGAAAGTTGTCAGTTATGACTAAAGACCTCAATTAATTCTCAGCTTAGTAATGTCAATTCATGAACAGGTCCGCTAGTGTTGCTATTTCTTATTTATTTCGTGTCAATATCGGTTTGGCTATCGATAGCGCAACCGTGCTAGGAATATCGGTATACAATTGTAGGAAGTTGAGCTAATAGATTCGATATTGTCAAGTTATCAATTCGATCGTGTTAGAAAATGAGTTAGGACCTCAGCTTTGTGTGAGTGACCGCTAGTTGCCTCGCGGTAGAATACGTCAGGCGATGGATCTCTCACCAGCACCATCAGCTTACTGATTCACAGGTGCTATAATGTTTGTACTATAAGCAACTTTACAAAATATGATTCTCATTTTTTTAATTTTTACACAATTTCCCCACCCATTTCCAAAATCAATTTTCTCAGAAGATATTTTTTAAATATAGATCACCTCCATAGATATAAAAATGGCTCATGGAATGAAAAATAATCATTATTATTATTTTTTTTTTTTTTTATTCACTTGATGCTACTAAAATAACAATAAATTAGCTTTTTCAATGGTTGCATCCTTTTCAATACATTTGAAGTGCTCCACAAGGATCCCAAAAGCTTAGCTCTTGGAACATCTTGCTTGTAGTATCCCACGACCAAGTCTTCAGGAATCTTTAAATGTTCGGTCACAAACAACAAAGCACGACGCCGACGGTTCCCCAGGCAGACGGAGTTGGTCCAACCGCTCAAAATACGATGCAGGCCATCCAACTTGATTGGCGGTTCGGTGGTTGGATGCTTGAAAGCCACGTCCCCTTATCTTACTTTTATCCTTACGAAGAAACCATTGCTTTAATAATATGGCTATTATTTTGATAAAACTTTTATTTAATTGTCAATAAATTAAAATAATGCCACATTATTAGTATTTTAATTTGTTATTTGTTCTTCTGTTGAGTTTTGGTGCAAATAACCGGTTGTCCCGATAAACCGACTGTGTACGTTATAATGTAATAAGAGTGTCCCTTTTCCCAGCTCTGCTCGCCCTCCAGTCCAAAAATCTGCTGTGTGGAGTCTGTGGGGTCTTTGGAGTCTGTGGAGCCTAGGGAGTCTGTGGAGCCTGTGAAGCCTGTGAAGTCTGTGGAGTCTGTGGAGACCTGCCCGCCTCTGCCGCCTTCTACTGTCAGCCAGCGGAAGACTGGTTCAAAGGCCAACGACTGTAAGTTGCATTGCTCTGCATTCATTCTGGCTCTAATAATAATGCACACACTTGAGATGACTTATTGCCTCCATCATATTATTATGTATCGTGTCACAAAAGCAAGTCCATCTCCCTCCTCTAGTGGAGCTATGCTGGGCATGTGACAGATGGAATCTCAGTTTCATCGAGTGGCGCCCGTGGTTAGGAAAGAGAAGCAGAGGTCTCTCGCAGATGAGATGGGCTGGCGATTTGACGAGAACTGCAGGCTTCATACGTAAAAGATCCGCCATAAATCGAAAAATCTGATTATATTAGAGGGGCGACTATATGCAAAGCTGGACGCTGGAGGCTGGAAGCTCATAAAGAAGAAGAAGTTACAAATGCAACAATTTAAGGTACCTCTGCCCCAGCAATATATCGGTTAACCAATACCTCTGCCAAAGGTCACCCCAAGTGGCAAGCTACGTTTTGTGACTTAGCAGGAGTGCCCGGGTTCATCTCGTGAGGTGTGTTCAGGATGCGCCTACCCACGGAATCGGGATAGATTGGTTTGGGGAGACCCTTTGACCTCCTCAACTGACCTCTCTTGACCCATCGCCTTGCGCTGCTGCAGGAAGGATAGATAATACGTCCATCAGTCCTGAATATACTGATCTCTAGAATCCTACCAATCCCTCATATATTTTTCCTTCCCAGAACTTCCACTCCTTCCCTTCTTCAAAAACACCCTCCACACAGCATCCTCAAAGATAACAAAGGCCTTGATGGGAAATTATTTTCTCTGGTCCACCTGGGTGGGGTCAGTGGTTCCAGGAATTCGCTCTGGAAGACTCACACACAGATACATACTTACTCCATTCGCCCATCCCGAGTGTAAGTTGTCTCATGGTAGGCAAGATGTGCCATGGTAGGCAAGTTGTGCCATGGTAGGCAAGATGTGCCATGGTAGACAAGTTTAGCCATGGTAGGCAAGTTTAGCCATGGTGGGCAAGTTGTGCCATGGTAGGCAAGTTTTCTCATGGTAGGCAAGTTGTGCCATGGTAGGCAAGATGTGCCATGGTAGGCAAGTTTTCTCATGGTAGGCAAGTTGTGCCATGGTAGGCAAGATGTGCCATGGTAGGCAAGTTGTGCCATGGTAGGCAAGTTGTGCCATGGTAGGCAAGTTGTGCCATGGTAGGCAAGTTGTGCCATGGTAGGCAAGTTGTGCCATGGTAGGCAAGTTGTGCCATGGTAGGCAAGTTGTGCCATGGTAGGCAAGATGTGCCATGGTAGGCAAGTTGACTCCTTTCTTGTACTTAGTTTTGTTTAATTTTATGTAAAATTAAATAATGCTAAGTTTACATGATCAGCAGTTAGAGAGATTAATAGAATGGTACTTGTGTAGATATGGAGGCATGATGCGTGTCTTCGGCAATTAGCTAATCATCACCGCATCAACTTAACATCATTTTTACAAATAACTATTTTAATAATAAAAAATATCCGTGCAAAGAAAATTGCCATCGGATTAAGTAAGTCGTTTATAATATTTTTATACATAAATTATGTTTCCTCGTTGCTTGCAGACTGCGTGGGTCTGGCGGAGAAGCTGCACCCATGCCAGCGGAACGGGTCCACCTGGAGCAGGGGTGATTTGTGTGGACCCAGGCCGGAGGATCATAAGTCGCACTACACGATAGGCCGCCTCACTAAAACTAGCCCCTCGGAGGTCCAGAAATATGTGAGTAATATACTTGTACAAATAGTAGAAGATTATATTGAGCACCAGACCGAAAACCACGGGACAAATAATAATCATACACATACTCAGCCGTTAGATAATCAGTAAAGTCAATACAACAACGGCACAACACCATTACACATACTCAGCCATTAAATAATCAGTAAAGTCAATACAACAACGGCACAACACCATTACACATACTAAGCCATTAAATAATCCCTAAAGTCAATACAACAACGGCACAACACCATTACACATACTCAGCCATTAAATAATCCCTAAAGTCAATACAACAACGGCACAACACCATTACACATACTCAGCCATTAAATAATCCCTAAAGTCAATACAACAACGGCACAACACCATTACACATACTCAGCCATTAAATAATCCCTAAAGTCAATACAACAACGGCACAACACCATTACACATACTCAGCCATTAAATAATCCCTAAAGTCAATACAACAACGGCACAACACCATTACACATACTCAGCCATTAAATAATCCCTAAAGTCAATACAACAACGGCACAACACCATTACACATACTCAGCCATTAAATAATCAGTAAAGTCAATACAACAACGGCACAACACCATTACACATACTCAGCCATTAAATAATCAGTAAAGTCAATACAACAACGGCACAACACCATTACACATACTAAGCCATTAAATAATCCCTAAAGTCAATACAACAACGGCACAACACCATTACACATACTCAGCCATTAAATAATCCCTAAAGTCAATACAACAACGGCACAACACCATTACACATACTCAGCCATTAAATAATCCCTAAAGTCAATACAACAACGGCACAACACCATTACACATACTCAGCCATTAAATAATCCCTAGACCCAATATAACAACGGCACAACACCATTGCACATACTCAGCCAGTAAATAATCCCTAAAGTCAATACAACAATGGCACAACACCATTACACATACTCAGCCATTAAATAATCCCTAGACCCAATATAACAACGGCACAACACCATTACACATACTCAGCCATTAAATAATCCCTAAAGTCAATACAACAACGGCACAACACCATTACACATACTCAGCCATTAAATAATCCCTAGACCCAATATAACAACGGCACAACACCATTACACATACTCAGCCAGAAAATAATCCCTAAAGTCAATACAACAACGGCACAACACCATTACACATACTCAGCCATTAAATAATCGCTAGACCCAATATAACAACGGCACAACACCATTACACATACTCAGCCAGTAAATAATCCCTAAAGTCAATACAACAACGGCACAACACCATTACACATACTCAGCCATTAAATAATCCCTAGACCCAATATGACAACGGCACAACACCATTACACATACTCAGCCAGTAAATAATCCCTAGACCCAATATAACAACGGCACAACACCATTACACATACTGAGCCAGTAAATAATCCCTAAAGTCAATACAACAACGGCACAACACCATTACACATACTCAGCCATTAAATAATCCCTAGACCCAATATAACAACGGCACAACACCATTACACATACTCAGCCAGTAAATAATCCCTAAAGTCAATACAACAACGGCACAACACCATTACACATACTCAGCCATTAAATAATCCCTAGACCCAATACAACAACGGTACAACACCATTACACATACTCCTCAGCCATTAAATAATCCCTAAAGTCAATACAACAAAGGAACAACACTATTACACATACTCAGCCATTAAATAATCCCTAAAGTCAATACAACAACGGCACAACACCATTACACATACTCAGCCATTAAATGTTTAAACAAACTCCCTTTAGAAAACAAGCTGAAAAGAATAATATTTTTTATATGAATTAACATAAAATACTTTACCTCAAATTTATTGGTTGTGTGATGTCACATCTATTGGTTGTGTGATGTCACATCTATTGGTTGTGGATGTCACATCTATTGGTTGTGTGATGTCACATCTATTGGTTGTGTGATGTCACATCTATTGGTTGTGTGATGTCACATCTATTGGTTGTGTGATGTCACATCTATTGGTTGTATGATGTCACATCTATTGGTTGTGTGATGTCACATCTATTGGTTGTGTGATGTCACATCTATTGGTTGTGTGATGTCACATCTATTGGTTGTGTGATGTCACATCTATTGGTTGTGTGATGTCACATCTATTGGTTGTGTGATGTCACATCTATTGGTTGTGTGATGTCACATGTATTGGTTGTGTGATGTCACATGTATTGGTTGTGTGATGTCACATGTATTGGTTGTGTGATGTCACATGTATTGGTTGTGTGATGTCACATCTATTGGTTGTGTGATGTCACATCTATTGGTTGTGTGATGTCACATCTATTGGTTGTGTGATGTCACATCTATTGGTTGTGTGATGTCACATCTATTGGTTGTGTGATGTCACATCTATTGGTTGTGTGATGTCACATCTATTGGTTGTGTGATTTCACATCTATTGGTTGTGTGATGTCACATCTATTGGTTGTGTGATGTCACATCTATTGGTTGTGTGATGTCACATATATTGGTTGTGTGATGTCACATGTATTGGTTGTGTGATGTCACATGTATTGGTTGTGTGATGTCACATCTATTGGTTGTGTGATGTCACATCTATTGGTTGTGTGATGTCACATCTATTGGTTGTGTGATGTCACATCTATTGGTTGTGTGATGTCACATGTATTGGTTGTGTGATGTCACATCTATTGGTTGTGTGATGTCACATCTATTGGTTGTGTGATGTGACATCTATTGGTTGTGTGATGTCACATCTATTGGTTGTGTGATTTCACATCTATTGGTTGTGTGATGTCACATCTATTGGTTGTGTGATGTCACATGTATTGGTTGTGTGATGTCACATGTATTGGTTGTGTGATGTCACATCTTTTGGTTGTGTGATGTCACATCTATTGGTTGTGTGATGTCACATCTATTGGTTGTGTGATGTCACATCTATTGGTTGTGTGATGTCACATCTATTGGTTGTGTGATGTCACATCTATTGGTTGTGTGATGTCACATGTATTGGTTGTGTGATGTCACATGTATAGGTTGTGTGATGTCACATCTATTGGTTGTGTGATGTCACATGTATTGGTTGTGTGATGTCACATCTATTGGTTGTGTGATGTCACATCTATTGGTTGTGTGATGTCACATCTATTGGTTGTGTGATGTCACATCTATTGGTTGTGTGATGTCACATCTATTGGTTGTACGATGTCACATGTATTGGTTGTGTGATGTCACATCTATTGGTTGTGTGATGTCACATCCATTGGTTGTGTGATGTCACATCTATTGGTTGTGTGATGTCACATCTATTGGTTGTGTGATGTCACATCTATTGGTTGTGTGATGTCACATCTATTGGTTGTGTGATGTCATATTTATTGTAAACATTGAAAAAAAAAACAGTTAAAGTATATGTATACTAGCTCGTTAATTATTAAGAAACCAAAGTTGGTATCACACATCATATGCCGTTATGAATGCAGGTAACCAATATTGTACCAGAGCGACCATACTTTATTAAAAGTTAAATATCTCTCTTCCTTTCATGCCAACATTTGTGATTTTTTTTATTTCTGAAAGAGAACGAAATGATGTTCCTTATTGCTTTAAATATTTACACTCGATTCAAAAGAAATAATAACCCAACCTATCCTATCCTAACCCAACCTAACCTATATTAACCTAACCTATAATAACCCAACCTAACCTTACCTAACCTTAAAACTTTTTATTTAAAAAAAAAATAATGTTAAGCGTGGCCAGCGATCCCAAATAATTGCCGAAATGGGTAGAGATAAATTAAGTAAATTACAGGGTGTATCGGCACGTACCCGACAAACTTAAACCAGCGATTCCTGAGCATATATGGAGTAAAAAATGTTATTGCTACTTTGCGGTCCGGTAACGTTTTTTTACTATTCATATTTTCACCACATGTCACCACTGTTTTATCCTTTGTCAAAGTTTGAAAGCAACGTCGCGTCGCAACTCAACACGCGTACGTACGTACCTACATTGGCGCGCTTTTACTATCAAAACGAAATGGCAAGGCATCATTCGTCTCATTTTTAACTACTATTATTTAGTGTGTTTCGACTTACTTGCTAATAACTGCTGTTGAACACGAGAAACAATGCCGTCAATAAGGGTCCCATTCGAGAAAATTGATTTTTTTTAACCGCTGTATCTTTGAAAACAATTTGAATGGTGTTTTTTTTTTATAGTACTCACCAGGATTATTACTCATTCTATAGATTTTATATAAGATTCGAGTTAGATTATTTTTGATAAAATATACTTTCACACAAAAGACGCGAATATAAGAAGATGGTAAAGACTTGAATAATAGTTTTTTTACACATACACATTGGACCCTTACAAAGAGATTGATGTATACTATTCATATAATATTATAGGATAGCAATGCCTTTACCGTTATTCAATTAGGACCAGCGTAATGGGTAGAAATAGCCTTCACGCACAATGTTTGATAATATCAATATTATGTGTAAATGAATGACATTGTGAGAATTTTACCAATAAATAATAAATGAATATGCTGACATGTAGGTTATGTTATAATATTTTTTACTTGAGCATTTGTTCGAAATGACTGCCATTTTTATCAATGCAAGCGTGTAGTCTTTTGAATGTTTAAGTTGGCATGGTTTGCTTTCATTTCTGCAGCGGCTCCCATCAGACATGATGACAGGCGAACTCCCAAAACAACACTGACTACTTGGGAATGTCACGGGACTTGAGACAGAATATGTGTGAAAGAGGTGACAGTAGCGAGGAGGGATGTCGCTTATTTCACCCATTTACTCTGGACAGTGACGGAGTGTGGATTTTTGTTTTTAATTTTTTTTTAAAGTTACCGGAAGTGCCCATAACATTGTTTACTCCAAATGTGCTAAGGAATAGCTGGTTAAAGTTTTTCGGTTTTTTTGTTTTACTATACATATAAGTTCATATCAGATTAGAGATTTGTTGGCTAATTTTACAATCATTTATTATTAATTATATTTAGATTTTTGCGTTTCTAGCTTCCGATTGTGTTTCTTGTTTTCTATTGTTAGGTTGGCAGTGCCTACAGTGCCTACAAACAAACGTGAATTATGCGCAAACTTCATATCGGTGTTCTGTCAAAATGGTGCGTCAGTTGGCATAATTTTCGTGTAAATTATTATTTACTTAAATAATATTAAATATCAATATTTTTCAAAATCGTAAATGCAAAAAGTTGTTGCTTATAATCATTAAGTTGAATCAAATGTTTGAATTTTTTTAAATGCGTATTGAAAACGGTAGTTGTAGGTAAAGAAAAAATACAGTGTGTGGCAAGCCTACGCACGACGGAAAGTGAAACTTTTAGTATTCTTCTCTCTCTCTTTTCATTTCATTCTCTCTTTTTTTCTGTCTTTTGACATATTTATAAGTAGCATGTGATAAAAAAAAATTAAAAGTTATAAAAATATGGGATTCGAACCCGGGTCCTGCATAACGAGTGTCGAACGCTCTGCCTCTAGACCGCGAGGAGAGGTATCTCGCGCGACGAGAACCGCGTATACATCGTTTTCAAACACGGCAAATGAATAATATCACATAACGTCTCGTTAACGCTTTATATAGGGTCGAATCGAAGATATATCGGCAGTGTGAAGTCATATCTGTCGTTTTTCAAAATATTTCCGTATATTTGTCCGTTTTGGAAAAGATTTATCGTGTTTTAACAGTCTCATACCCGTATGAGGTCTGAATTTGCGGCTGTGTTTTTTACTAAAAAATCTTATCACGCACGTCTGCGAGGGTAATTAGTCGCGTTATCGGCCTTGATTAGTAATTTTAATGATTCAAAATAAAAATAATTAATCAAAATACCGAGCGACTCTACCGGCTCGATTTGTAAGCTTTATTTCGACCAAAATATCATTTAGTCAAAATATCTAAAAGTCGCAGCACGAGAACATTTTATCACTTTTCCTCGTATTAAAAAAATCACAAAAAGAAAAAAAAAATAGTTAAAGCGGGGATCGAACCTCGGTTCTTCATGACGAGAGTCGGGCGCTCTGCCTCTAGACCGCGAAGCTGAGTTTGGAGAGTGATCTAAACTAGGTTTAGTGTTCTTGCTAGAATATCTACGCTTACCTTTCTCGGAGATATTCTAGTTTCTCTAAATGAACAGTCGCGGAATTTAGCTTGAGAATTATAACACTGATTGATTGTTAGAGTTATATTTTATTAAAGTTGAGATAATACAAAGATTCAGTTCGCGACAACTATTTGCGTAATTTACAATTAATAGCTTGCTGATGGGAGAAGCGCTCGAGGCAGAATGGCGACAAAATTCGTTCCACGCGCGAGGTCGGTTCGACCGTCCGCGCATCTTGCTGCGCAGGCAAGTGTTGCCATAGGCAAGGTGGCACTCAAAAAAACAATAATAATTGCGGTGCCTACATACCTCCTCCCCAGCATTTCATGCGACAAACGCACATATGTAGAAAACTTAAAATTAAACAAAAATTACATATAGTGTTCGATGCCCATTGGTTATTTTAAATTAGTACAGTCGGATAAATTGGAATACTGGATCAACCAGTTTGTTGTAAGAGCGAGGAAAAAAATAAAAGTAATAAACTTTATCTATGTTTCTAAAAAAATAATCAAGTGGGCTTGACAAACAATGCTGATTATAGCAACTCAGGTTTGAGTGCAATAGGAACTTAAAGTTTAAAAAAAAAAAAAAAAGTGTTAATTAAATTATTAATTAATTAAATTATTGATTAATTAATAAATTTTATAAGTCTCATAAGCTACGGAAAGGGGAAACCACATCGTGCTAATATAAAAAATGTGACCTGTAGGTTAAGTTAAATTAATTCAAATCTATTATAGATGAGTGACAAGTGTCGACATTATAAACATGTTAACCAGAAAAATAAAAAATAAATATGTGAAAACTTCACACGACTTATAAGTCAAGAAAGTAAATAGGTACATAACGGGTATCACACTTCGTAGAGATAAGGAAAGGGGGCAACCACATCATATCTATACGAGGTATGATATTCATTGCACAAGTAGAATGGTATCATATACTTGAGTACTCAAAATTAATAAAGTTCATTTTATATGTGTAGAACATCAGAAACGTATATAAAAATAAGGTGAACTATATTCAGAAATGTGTTTATACATATGTCCCGTAGAGTCATGGGATATCATAATGATAAGTTGTATCCTATATGATCAAAATTTATGTGTAAATAAAATTAACAAACCTACATCATGCCTTTATTAGCATGGAAAAACGAATACAATAGCTTGTATTATTTTTAGATCATATTCCTAATATTATATACATCATGCCTTTATCAGCATGGAATAAAGGATAAATCTCAAGAAAAATCTTGGAAAGTTACTTCATGTTATAACATGGTATATCATCTTATGAAAATATTTGAAAAGATTTTTCATGATAACATTTTGAAAAAAAGGAAAGCAGTTGAAAAGATTTTTCGTGTTTTGACATTTTGAAAAAATAGATGAAAAAAAAATTTTTAATGCTTTAACAGGTGTACATGGGTGGTCTACTTCATACATTATAAGTACGGAAAGAGCAGTACAAAATTTACCTATAAGTACATGATAACAATATGCTTCACGTTTTGACAGGTGTGGGAAAGGTAAGCAGCAGTCATCACACATCTATCAAAACATGGTAATATAATAAGGAAATGGAGAAGGCAGTGCATCATACCTTCTACACATATTTGAATTTTCATACAGAAAACGTATGGCAAACTACTTGATGTTTTCCCAGGTATTGTGGAATGATACATCACATCTACAAAAACATGGAAAACACACATCACACTTTTGTAAGTGTATGGAAAAATACATCATACACTTAAAAAAACGTGGGAAAAACGAAATGACACATATTACATGGTATTTTGTTATGTATAAATATACATGTTTACATATATCAATTATGATGATGGTTAAACAAACCTAGAGTTCAATTTCTATCAAAAATTGTAGTCTCTAATTATTTTCATTATGTAGTGAAATCATGTTCTATGAACATGGAGATTTAAAAATAACCCTTCCTTAAGACAAGGTTATCAAATATGTAAAAGAATAACATAGTTAAATAAACTTAGAGTTCCAACTTCCATCAAAAGTTGATGTCTCTAGTTATTTGTAGTTACAGTAATCTTTAAAAAATACTACCCAATTTTATGTCAATAATGTGGATTTACTAATGAGATATATATATCTGTGAATCGAATTTGGGAGTGTATAGTGATTTTATATCGGAAAAAAATTTTATATGGAAAAACTATGTCTCCGTCAGCCTTTTTTCTAAAGGGCCTGGTACCTGTCTGGAAAATGCACTCTTCTACCGAACCTTGTAGTAGTAATTTTGTCCGGGGTCTGTTCTGCGACAGGTTCTTCGATAGTCAACTTCTCTTCGGAAGGAACGAAGGCTGGTTTCAAGCGATCAATAGAGACGCGCTTTGGTTTTCCGTTGATGATTATGACGTATGTCTTTTCGTTACGATCTTCGACTTTGTAAGGTCCATCATAGGGGAGTTGAAGCGATTTTCGTGCGGAATCAGTTCTCAGAAAAACGTGAGTAGAAGAAGGTAAATCCTTATGTATGAAAAACTTTCCTGAACCGTGATTACTGGCAGGAGTAGGTTTTATATTTTCAAATCTTCTTTGTAGTCGACCGACGTAAGTGTCTGGCTCTTCGCGAGGCGTAGGGGTGAAGAAATCACATGGTAACCTCAGCGTTCTACCATAGGTAAGTTCAGCGGGCGAGCATTTTAAATCATCACGAACTGTTGACCTCAATCCAAGTAATATAATAGGGAGAGTCTCCAACCAGTTCGGGTCGCCGTTAGCCATAAGTGCCGACTTGAGGGTTCTATGCCACCTTTCTATCATGCCATTAGCTTGAGGGTGGTAGGCGGTTGTCCGCGTATGCTTGATTCCGAATTTCTCCGTGAGTTTCTTGAAAAGACATGACTCAAACTGACGTCCCTGATCTGTCGTAATAGTTTCGGGGACACCATGCCTCGAAATCCAATGTGTTGTCAGTGCAGTGGCTACTGTGTCTGCTGACATATTCTTTAAGGGGACTGCTTCAGGCCAGCGAGTGAATCTGTCAATCATGGTGAGCAGATATTGATAATCACTATAAGCGGGCAGGGGTCCAACCAAGTCGATGTGGACGTTCCGGAAACGGTCTTCAGGCAGAACATACGTGGCTCTTGGCGCGACTGTATGTCTGGAGATTTTGGCTTTTTGACAATTTATGCAATGTTTGACAAAGAACTTTATATCCTTCGCCATGTTGGGCCAAACAAATCTCAATTTAATACTGCTGACAGTCCCATTAATGCCTGGATGACAAACATTATGCACATTTTCTATGACCTCTTTTCTCATATTAGATGGTACGAAGGGTCTTACATGACCGGTAGAGATATCACACCACAGTGAAGAATTAGTTCCAGGAATCACCATTTGACGTAGGGAGAGGGAGGAGTCCTCAAGTGCCTTAGTAATTTCGTCGTCGTGACTCTGCTCTTGTCCCATTCTCTCATAGTCAATTGCAGAAGGGCTATTTATCTCTTCAATGCGAGAAAGAGTATCTGCAACTGTATTCTGGTGTCCGGAAATATGTTTGATGTTGGTGGTAAATTGAGATATATAATCTAGTTGTCTCTCTTGACGCGGAGAACTTGAGGCACGTTTCTTGTCGAAAGCGAAAGTAATGGGCTTGTGGTCCGTGTAAATAGTGAAATTTCGACCTTCTAAGTTGCTCCTAAAATACTTTACTGCCTCGTAAACACTGTTTTTTTTTTTTTTTTTTTTTTTTTTTTTTTATAGTCGGAGGCGGTTTACTTACGTTCCCCGCGAGCACTTAGGCCATAGGCCCATTGTACTATCTCCCATTTTACCTCATTCCCTTGCCAGTAACTCGGTCCCTTTTATGAAGTTCACCAGGGCTGTCATTGGATATGTGGCGATGTCTTCTGGTTCCACACTGTGTCTTCCCAGGTATCTGAGCCTTATTCCCAGCAGAGCGGGGCATTGGCACCATAGGTGAATTGGAGTCTCTTCCTCCTCTTCACATTTCCTACAGATGTTGGTGTTTTCCACTCCCAACAGTTGCATGTGTCTCCTGAGATGGCAGTGTCCCGTTAATAGTCCTACCAGTTCCCTCAGTGGGTTTCTGTCCATATCGAGTAGTTGCCTGGTTCGGTTAGGGTCCGGTCCGTTTATGAGTACTTTAGATTGCCTCATTCCGGGTGCCTTCTTCCATTCCTTCCAGTGTTGGGATTTGACCCACCTCTTGATATGTAGTTTGGTGTGGCAAGCTGCTACTCCTACGGCCGGCTCAGATCCCACAAGTGGTGCTTTCGCCCCTTTCCTTGCTAGTTCGTCAGCCCGCTCGTTGCCCTCAATACCTTTATGTCCTGGTACCCAGAGCAGGGTTACTTTATTGATGGTCGCCAGTTCTATTAGGATAGTCCTGCATTCCATCACCAGTCTGGAGTCGCATCGGTTACTTTCCAGTGCCATTAAGGCCGCCTGGCTATCAGAACATATGTTTATGTTCTTATTTCTGTACCCGATACTCATATTCTCCTGTGCGCAGACTAAGATGGCTTTCATCTCAGCTTGAAACACAGTGCAGTGCATTCCTAGAGGTATACTGAGTTCCCTCTTAGATCCCTGTAGACAGACCCCGGCCCCTGTTCCTTCCTCCATCTTGGACCCGTCTGTGAACCAGATTAGTTCCTGTTTGGAGTTTGGACCTGGGACCGTGTCCCATTCCTCCCTTGTGGGGTACGTCACTTTAAACAGCTGTCCGAAGAAGTATTCGGCTTGTTTGCCGTCCTGCTTCATCCCAGCCGTCGGGCTAATTGCCCTCAGTCTTATTCCTATCTAAACACTGGTTAATTCACGGTCAAACGTACTGTATTTACGTTGTGCCGGGGTAAATTTTCTTGAAAAAAATCCTAAAGGTTGCCAAGCTGTACCTTTATTTTGTTGTAATGAAGCTCCCATAGCCAGGTCGGATGCGTCCACCATAACTGCTAATTCAGCGTTTGGGTCTGGGTGCGCTAACAATGCGGCAGAAGCGAGATGTCGCTTGCATTGGTTAAAATCCTCCGTTAATTCCGGGGTCCAAGTAAGGATACGTTTGTCATTCTTTTTATATCCAGAAATGCAATCAAAAAGTGTTGTTTGGGCGCTGATGGTGTTGGGTAAAAATCTCCTATAATAATTGAGCATTCCCAAAAAACGTCTCAATCCTTTGGCTGTTTTGGGGAGAGGAAAA
Organism: Hesperophylax consimilis; assembly: GCF_061612785.1. Lineage (NCBI taxonomy): Eukaryota > Metazoa > Arthropoda > Insecta > Trichoptera > Limnephilidae > Hesperophylax > Hesperophylax consimilis. Next base: position 39,209 of record NW_028301295.1, read on the forward strand.
TCAATAATAGTTTTCACTTTCTCTTTAATTGGAGTCATCCCTTCCGGTGAAATAGTATGACCTAGAAAATTAATTGTAGGGAGTCCGAATTGACATTTGTTAATGTTAATTACTAATCCATTATCTGCTAATCTTTTAAATAGAATATCCAAATGCTTTTTATGCTCCTCTTCATTGCTGGAGGCTATAAGGATATCATCAAGATAAGCAAAGCAAAAATCCAGATCTCTGGTTACGGCATGCATGAAACGTTGGAAGCTTTGGGCAGCGTTGCATAATCCAAATTGCATAGTCGTAAATTCAAAAAGGCCAAATGGTGTTATAATAGCAGTTTTGGGTATATCTTCTGGTTCCACAGGGATCTGGTGGTATGCCCTCAGCATATCTATTGTTGTGAAGATTGTTGCTTTTGTTAGTTTATGGGAGAAGTCCTGGAGCTGTGGAATGCTGTATTTGTCGGGAGTCGTTTTGGCGTTGAGACGACGATAATCTCCGCACGGTCGCCATTCCCCATTAGGCTTCTTCACCATGTGCAAAGGGCTCGCCCAGTTACTCTTGGACGGCCTGCAAATGCCTTGCTCCATAAGGTAATTAAACTCTTTTTTGGCTGCTTCTAACAGTTTTGGTGCGAGTCTGCGAGCTCGTTCGGTTACAGGTGGACCCTTGGTCTCTATGCAGTGCGTCACTGTATGTTTCTTGATATTTAGAGCTTGCATATTCGGTCGCGTCAGGCTTGGATATTTACTTAAAATCTCTCTGTATTTTTGTGATGAGGAAATACTATAGATACCGGATGAGGGTCCATTGGATGTTGCGCCTCGAATCCGTAAGCCTGTAGACTGGTCTGTAAGTGTACCCTTTTTTAGGTTGACTGACAAGTTAAAATGATGGAGAAAATCAGCACCAAGTATGGCTCTATTCACGTCAGCCACTATGAAACGCCATTTCATTGTTCTCCGTAGGCCGAACTTAAGTTCAATCGTCCTTGTGCCGTAGGTTCGGATGGAATTCCCATTAGCTCCGTATAAAGTTGTGGGGCATTTGTCGGAAGTTATATAATTCTTCGCTATTTTTGAAGTCTTTGGGATCACAGAAATATCTGGACCTGTGTCGACTAAAAACTTCTGGCTTGTTTCTTGGTCATAAAGGAAGAGACGACGAGTTTGGGTAGGAATTTCGCATGTCTCTACTGTGGAATTCCTCCGTCGTTTCCCGACCTCTTCGAGCGGAAGGTGCACGGTTGTTGGCATCGGTAGGCATTTTCACCAAACTTGGCATGTAATCTGCAGTACCCATTCGGTGCTCTGTTGGGTGATCTACCGCTGGACCTGGAACGTGGTCTTCTGGCGGGATTCTGATGATTACTCTGTCGTCGTGGGCTCTGGCTTCTGTGCTCGCTATAGGTAGATGGGCGGTCACGATTATGGACCTGCGACATCTTCAAAAGCTTTATCTCTCGGGTAAGGGCTGCGACCTGCTCTTTAATGTCTTGCAATGATGTATCATTATGTTCGGATCTTGAAGTTCCGGGTTTGGTGTCGTGGTCAACTGCGCCACATTCGGTTGTCTGATACACATCAACTATCTTATCGGCAGCTAGTGCTAGTTGGTTTAGGTTATTGTCCGGAAGTGCTGAAAGTATAGCTTGTACTTGCTGCGGAAGACTTTGGAGCCATAATGTTTTTACGATAGCGCTCTCCTCTAGTGTTGGTCCAGCTAACTCGAGCATGTGTCGTAGAAGTCCTGTTGGTTTGCGGTCTTCTAATTGTAATCCCGTTAATAATCGTGTTAGACGCTTCTCTTCGGAGTCTTGAAGTCTGTCTATCAGCGATGTCTTGAGTAGGCAATATTTGTCCTTCACTGGCGGGTTAATCACTATGTCGCTAACGCATTGTAATGTTTCAGCGTCCAAGGCGGCGACTATGATGTTGTATTTAGTAAAATCTTCCTTGATGCGGGAGTTAGTAAACTGGGTCTCCGCTTGAGCGAACCATAACGCAATATTATTTCTCCAACAGGCTGGTAATCTCACAGAAACGTGATGGATGGATGTTTCCGAAGAACAGCTCTCGTTGTTTGATTCCATGTTTGGTGTTGGATTTCCCTTGCGCGATATTTCTTCTGACTTCTTATTAACGTCGCTTGGTTCAATGGAGGGTGTCTCTCCGGTAGATGTCATTTATAAATGCAGACAATTCAGGCGAGACAAAAATATGGAATACCCGACAGTGAAATAAACTCCTTTGTGATAAAAGTTAAAATTGAATTTCTCAATTTTTAAAATTAATTATAAAAATCCACACTAATGCCTTTCAAAATTTTTCAAAAATAATTCAGATAAAAATAAGTGGGAATTATGTACCTCCACTATTTATTAGTTGATTTGATAATTGTTTAGAAATTATGAAAATCGTTAAAATTGTTACAATAATTAATAATTAATAACAATTATTGTTAAAATTTTGTTGTATAGATAAACTCGTTTTAGATGTTATTAAATAGTTTTAGATAATAAGAGAGAAACTTTTAAAAATTGTTAAAATATTTCAGAACATGTGCGATTTGTAACATTATTGTATTGTTCTGACCTCAAGAAAAAAATATATAGCATCATTGTCGTTAAAAATATCTCGAACCAATTTTATCCGGCGACGATTCTCAGATGAATTCTGGATGCTGGTCTCCCTGATGTACCCTGATGACGGGTTCAGGATTCACGTTCCCTGGTGATGATCACCTACAGTCGTCGTTGTGACAATCCGTTCTCACTGAAATAGAGGTTAAAACGCACTTTTTATTCAAGAAAGAACAATGTATTTTAATAAAACATTTAGCGAGATAATAATGTAAAACGCACTTATTATTCTGGAAAAATGATTATGTTACTAAAACATTAGTGGGATGGTGATGTTTCAATAGATAATGTAAAACAGATGATGTAAAAACACGTTTAACACGATTGTAAAACACGTGTTTGACATAAACGGGTAACAATGCTATCGGAATAACACTGTCATGTATTTATTAAAAATTACTGGAACATTTATCTCTACGGTGAATTTACTTTAAGTTAAGCTATGAAACAATAGAATTTACTTACTTGCTGTCCAGGATTCTGACTCGGCACGTTACTCCCTCCCACCAGCAAACTAGTTCGAAGTCGGGGTCACCAGTTTTAGAACTTGCTAGAATATCTACGCTTACCTTTCTCGGAGATATTCTAGTTTCTCTAAATGAACAGTCGCGGAATTTAGCTTGAGAATTATAACACTGATTGATTGTTAGAGTTATATTTTATTAAAGTTGAGATAATACAAAGATTCAGTTCGCGACCATTATTTGCGTAATTTACAATTAATAGCTTGCTGATGGGAGAAGCGCTCGAGGCAGAATGGCGACAAAATTCGTTCCACGCGCGAGGTCGGTTCGACCGTCCGCGCATCTTGCTGCGCAGGCAAGTGTTGCCATAGGCAAGGTGGCACTCAAAAAAACAATAATAATTGCGGTGTTATATAATATTAGCTAGGCTCCTATAGCGAAATGATCACGGTTTTTCGTGACGGTCATGAGTCGCTTTTACTCCGGTCCTGGAAAATGCATAATGCGCGTAAAGAAGTTTAACTTCAATAACTGATAATTTCATCTAGTTTACAAACTCTGTACTAAATTTAAAATATCTCGGAAATATTCCTAAAATTAATGACAATTTCAGTGTCGCTTGGGACTTATTTTTGAACATATTTAAAATACTGAACGGCTAGTGGATCCCCCTCAATACTTCGCTATTGCTAATATCTTTCTGGGGCGCCTCCGACTTGTTCCACCATTCACTACTGTATTTGAACATATTTAAAATACTGAACGGCTAGTGGATCCCCCTCAATACTTCGCTATTGCTAATATCTTTCTGGGGCGCCTCCGACTTGTTCCACCATTCACTACTGTATTTGAACATATTTAAAATACTGAACGGCTAGTGGATCCCCCTCAATACTTCGCTATTGCTAATATCTTTCTGGGGCGCCTCCGACTTGTTCCACCATTCACTACTGTATTTGAACATATTTAAAATACTGAACGGCTAGTGGATCCCCCTCAATACTTCGCTATTGCTAATATCTTTCTGGGGCGCCTCCGACTTGTTCCACCATTCACTACTGTATTTGAACATATTTAAAATACTGAACGGCTAGTGGATCCCCCTCAATACTTCGCTATTGCTAATATCTTTCTGGGGCGCCTCCGACTTGTTCCACCATTCACTACTGTATTTGAACATATTTAAAATACTGAACGGCTAGTGGATCCCCCTCAATACTTCGCTATTGCTAATATCTTTCTGGGGCGCCTCCGACTTCTTCCACCATTCACTACTGTATTTGAACATATTTAAAATACTGAACGGCTAGTGGATCCCCCTCAATACTTCGCTATTGCTAATATCTTTCTGGGGCGCCTCCGACTTCTTCCACCATTCACTGCTGTATTTGAACATATTTAAAATACTGAACGGCTAGTGGATCCCCCTCAATACTTCGCTATTGCTAATATCTTTCTGGGGCGCCTCCGACTTGTTCCACCATTCACTACTGTATTTGAACATATTTAAAATACTGAACGGCTAGTGGATCCCCCTCAATACTTCGCTATTGCTAATATCTTTCTGGGGCGCCTCCGACTTCTTCCACCATTCACTACTGTATTTGAACATATTTAAAATACTGAACGGCTAGTGGATCCCCCTCAATACTTCGCTATTGCTAATATCTTTCTGGGGCGCCTCCGACTTGTTCCACCATTCACTACTGTATTTGAACATATTTAAAATACTGAACGGCTAGTGGATCCCCCTCAATACTTCGCTATTGCTAATATCTTTCTGGGGCGCCTCCGACTTCTTCCACCATTCACTACTGTATTTGAACATATTTAAAATACTGAACGGCTAGTGGATCCCCCTCAATACTTCGCTATTGCTAATATCTTTCTGGGGCGCCTCCGACTTGTTCCACCATTCACTACTGTATTTGAACATATTTAAAATACTGAACGGCTAGTGGATCCCCCTCAATACTTCGCTATTGCTAATATCTTTCTGGGGCGCCTCCGACTTCTTCCACCATTCACTACTGTATTTGAACATATTTAAAATACTGAACGGCTAGTGGATCCCCCTCAATACTTCGCTATTGCTAATATCTTTCTGGGGCGCCTCCGACTTGTTCCACCATTCACTACTGTATTTGAACATATTTAAAATACTGAACGGCTAGTGGATCCCCCTCAATACTTCGCTATTGCTAATATCTTTCTGGGGCGCCTCCGACTTGTTCCACCATTCACTACTGTATTTGAACATATTTAAAATACTGAACGGCTAGTGGATCCCCCTCAATACTTCGCTATTGCTAATATCTTTCTGGGGCGCCTCCGACTTGTTCCACCATTCACTACTGTATTTGAACATATTTAAAATACTGAACGGCTAGTGGATCCCCCTCAATACTTCGCTATTGCTAATATCTTTCTGGGGCGCCTCCGACTTGTTCCACCATTCACTACTGTATTTGAACATATTTAAAATACTGAACGGCTAGTGGATCCCCCTCAATACTTCGCTATTGCTAATATCTTTCTGGGGCGCCTCCGACTTCTTCCACCATTCACTACTGTATTTGAACATATTTAAAATACTGAACGGCTAGTGGATCCCCCTCAATACTTCGCTATTGCTAATATCTTTCTGGGGCGCCTCCGACTTGTTCCACCATTCACTACTGTATTTGAACATATTTAAAATACTGAACGGCTAGTGGATCCCCCTCAATACTTCGCTATTGCTAATATCTTTCTGGGGCGCCTCCGACTTCTTCCACCATTCACTACTGTATTTGAACATATTTAAAATACTGAACGGCTAGTGGATCCCCCTCAATACTTCGCTATTGCTAATATCTTTCTGGGGCGCCTCCGACTTGTTCCACCATTCACTACTGTATTTGAACATATTTAAAATACTGAACGGCTAGTGGATCCCCCTCAATACTTCGCTATTGCTAATATCTTTCTGGGGCGCCTCCGACTTGTTCCACCATTCACTACTGTATTTGAACATATTTAAAATACTGAACGGCTAGTGGATCCCCCTCAATACTTCGCTATTGCTAATATCTTTCTGGGGCGCCTCCGACTTGTTCCACCATTCACTACTGTATTTGAACATATTTAAAATACTGAACGGCTAGTGGATCCCCCTCAATACTTCGCTATTGCTAATATCTTTCTGGGGCGCCTCCGACTTGTTCCACCATTCACTACTGTATTTGAACATATTTAAAATACTGAACGGCTAGTGGATCCTCCTCAATACTTCGCTATTGCTAATATCTTTCTGGGGCGCCTCCGACTTGTTCCACCATTCACTACTGTATTTGAACATATTTAAAATACTGAACGGCTAGTGGATCCCCCTCAATACTTCGCTATTGCTAATATCTTTCTGGGGCGCCTCCGACTTCTTCCACCATTCACTACTGTATTTGAACATATTTAAAATACTGAACGGCTAGTGGATCCCCCTCAATACTTCGCTATTGCTAATATCTTTCTGGGGCGCCTCCGACTTCTTCCACCATTCACTACTGTATTTGAACATATTTAAAATACTGAACGGCTAGTGGATCCCCCTCAATACTTCGCTATTGCTAATATCTTTCTGGGGCGCCTCCGACTTGTTCCACCATTCACTACTGTATTTGAACATATTTAAAATACTGAACGGCTAGTGGATCCCCCTCAATACTTCGCTATTGCTAATATCTTTCTGGGGCGCCTCCGACTTCTTCCACCATTCACTACTGTATTTGAACATATTTAAAATACTGAACGGCTAGTGGATCCCCCTCAATACTTCGCTATTGCTAATATCTTTCTGGGGCGCCTCCGACTTGTTCCACCATTCACTACTGTATTTGAACATATTTAAAATACTGAACGGCTAGTGGATCCCCCTCAATACTTCGCTATTGCTAATATCTTTCTGGGGCGCCTCCGACTTGTTCCACCATTCACTACTGTATTTGAACATATTTAAAATACTGAACGGCTAGTGGATCCTCCTCAATACTTCGCTATTGCTAATATCTTTCTGGGGCGCCTCCGACTTGTTCCACCATTCACTACTGTATTTGAACATATTTAAAATACTGAACGGCTAGTGGATCCCCCTCAATACTTCGCTATTGCTAATATCTTTCTGGGGCGCCTCCGACTTCTTCCACCATTCACTACTGTATTTGAACATATTTAAAATACTGAACGGCTAGTGGATCCCCCTCAATACTTCGCTATTGCTAATATCTTTCTGGGGCGCCTCCGACTTGTTCCACCATTCACTACTGTATTTGAACATATTTAAAATACTGAACGGCTAGTGGATCCCCCTCAATACTTCGCTATTGCTAATATCTTTCTGGGGCGCCTCCGACTTGTTCCACCATTCACTACTGTATTTGAACATATTTAAAATACTGAACGGCTAGTGGATCCCCCTCAATACTTCGCTATTGCTAATATCTTTCTGGGGCGCCTCCGACTTGTTCCACCATTCACTACTGTATTTGAACATATTTAAAATACTGAACGGCTAGTGGATCCCCCTCAATACTTCGCTATTGCTAATATCTTTCTGGGGCGCCTCCGACTTCTTCCACCATTCACTACTGTATTTGAACATATTTAAAATACTGAACGGCTAGTGGATCCCCCTCAATACTTCGCTATTGCTAATATCTTTCTGGGGCGCCTCCGACTTGTTCCACCATTCACTACTGTATTTGAACATATTTAAAATACTGAACGGCTAGTGGATCCCCCTCAATACTTCGCTATTGCTAATATCTTTCTGGGGCGCCTCCGACTTGTTCCACCATTCACTACTGTATTTGAACATATTTAAAATACTGAACGGCTAGTGGATCCCCCTCAATACTTCGCTATTGCTAATATCTTTCTGGGGCGCCTCCGACTTGTTCCACCATTCACTACTGTATTTGAACATATTTAAAATACTGAACGGCTAGTGGATCCCCCTCAATACTTCGCTATTGCTAATATCTTTCTGGGGCGCCTCCGACTTGTTCCACCATTCACTACTGTATTTGAACATATTTAAAATACTGAACGGCTAGTGGATCCCCCTCAATACTTCGCTATTGCTAATATCTTTCTGGGGCGCCTCCGACTTGTTCCACCATTCACTACTGTATTTGAACATATTTAAAATACTGAACGGCTAGTGGATCCTCCTCAATACTTCGCTATTGCTAATATCTTTCTGGGGCGCCTCCGACTTGTTCCACCATTCACTACTGTATTTGAACATATTTAAAATACTGAACGGCTAGTGGATCCCCCTCAATACTTCGCTATTGCTAATATCTTTCTGGGGCGCCTCCGACTTCTTCCACCATTCACTACTGTATTTGAACATATTTAAAATACTGAACGGCTAGTGGATCCCCCTCAATACTTCGCTATTGCTAATATCTTTCTGGGGCGCCTCCGACTTGTTCCACCATTCACTACTGTATTTGAACATATTTAAAATACTGAACGGCTAGTGGATCCCCCTCAATACTTCGCTATTGCTAATATCTTTCTGGGGCGCCTCCGACTTCTTCCACCATTCACTACTGTATTTGAACATATTTAAAATACTGAACGGCTAGTGGATCCCCCTCAATACTTCGCTATTGCTAATATCTTTCTGGGGCGCCTCCGACTTCTTCCACCATTCACTACTGTATTTGAACATATTTAAAATACTGAACGGCTAGTGGATCCCCCTCAATACTTCGCTATTGCTAATATCTTTCTGGGGCGCCTCCGACTTGTTCCACCATTCACTACTGTATTTGAACATATTTAAAATACTGAACGGCTAGTGGATCCCCCTCAATACTTCGCTATTGCTAATATCTTTCTGGGGCGCCTCCGACTTGTTCCACCATTCACTACTGTATTTGAACATATTTAAAATACTGAACGGCTAGTGGATCCCCCTCAATACTTCGCTATTGCTAATATCTTTCTGGGGCGCCTCCGACTTCTTCCACCATTCACTACTGTATTTGAACATATTTAAAATACTGAACGGCTAGTGGATCCCCCTCAATACTTCGCTATTGCTAATATCTTTCTGGGGCGCCCTCCGACTTCTTCCACCATTCACTACTGTATTTGAACATATTTAAAATACTGAACGGCTAGTGGATCCCCCTCAATACTTCGCTATTGCTAATATCTTTCTGGGGCGCCCTCCGACTTCTTCCACCATTCACTACTGTATTTGAACATATTTAAAATACTGAACGGCTAGTGGATCCCCCTCAATACTTCGCTATTGCTAATATCTTTCTGGGGCGCCTCCGACTTGTTCCACCATTCACTACTGTATTTGAACATATTTAAAATACTGAACGGCTAGTGGATCCCCCTCAATACTTCGCTATTGCTAATATCTTTCTGGGGCGCCTCCGACTTCTTCCACCATTCACTACTGTATTTGAACATATTTAAAATACTGAACGGCTAGTGGATCCCCCTCAATACTTCGCTATTGCTAATATCTTTCTGGGGCGCCTCCGACTTCTTCCACCATTCACTACTGTATTTGAACATATTTAAAATACTGAACGGCTAGTGGATCCCCCTCAATACTTCGCTATTGCTAATATCTTTCTGGGGCGCCTCCGACTTCTTCCACCATTCACTACTGTATTTGAACATATTTAAAATACTGAACGGCTAGTGGATCCCCCTCAATACTTCGCTATTGCTAATATCTTTCTGGGGCGCCTCCGACTTCTTCCACCATTCACTACTGTATTTGAACATATTTAAAATACTGAACGGCTAGTGGATCCCCCTCAATACTTCGCTATTGCTAATATCTTTCTGGGGCGCCTCCGACTTCTTCCACCATTCACTACTGTATTTGAACATATTTAAAATACTGAACGGCTAGTGGATCCCCCTCAATACTTCGCTATTGCTAATATCTTTCTGGGGCGCCTCCGACTTCTTCCACCATTCACTACTGTATTTGAACATATTTAAAATACTGAACGGCTAGTGGATCCCCCTCAATACTTCGCTATTGCTAATATCTTTCTGGGGCGCCTCCGACTTGTTCCACCATTCACTACTGTATTTGAACATATTTAAAATACTGAACGGCTAGTGGATCCCCCTCAATACTTCGCTATTGCTAATATCTTTCTGGGGCGCCTCCGACTTGTTCCACCATTCACTACTGTATTTGAACATATTTAAAATACTGAACGGCTAGTGGATCCCCCTCAATACTTCGCTATTGCTAATATCTTTCTGGGGCGCCTCCGACTTGTTCCACCATTCACTACTGTATTTGAACATATTTAAAATACTGAACGGCTAGTGGATCCCCCTCAATACTTCGCTATTGCTAATATCTTTCTGGGGCGCCTCCGACTTCTTCCACCATTCACTACTGTATTTGAACATATTTAAAATACTGAACGGCTAGTGGATCCCCCTCAATACTTCGCTATTGCTAATATCTTTCTGGGGCGCCTCCGACTTCTTCCACCATTCACTACTGTATTTGAACATATTTAAAATACTGAACGGCTAGTGGATCCCCCTCAATACTTCGCTATTGCTAATATCTTTCTGGGGCGCCTCCGACTTGTTCCACCATTCACTACTGTATTTGAACATATTTAAAATACTGAACGGCTAGTGGATCCCCCTCAATACTTCGCTATTGCTAATATCTTTCTGGGGCGCCTCCGACTTCTTCCACCATTCACTACTGTATTTGAACATATTTAAAATACTGAACGGCTAGTGGATCCCCCTCAATACTTCGCTATTGCTAATATCTTTCTGGGGCGCCTCCGACTTCTTCCACCATTCACTACTGTATACCACAATGTTATTGTTAAAAAAGTACATTACATCGACTTTAATTAGACTATTTATCTCATTCCGGTGCAGAAATATTGCATTAAGTTTCCCTCGGGCGTCACCGACTTCTTTTGCCATTTAAACATCTCCAAACACTCCTCGCACGAACAACAACAATTTTTGAAATATTCACGATATCGGTCGACTAATTATCGGCAATCTTCTTAATATATTAAAATGACATGTCACCGTGTTCGTACACACTAATCTCCGAAACCGAACAACCGATTTCAATAAAATTTTGTGACTGTGTTTTGTTGGTTCCAGCTTGAAATATTGGATTGCTTTGGACCCGATAGGTGGCGCTGTTGTCGAAATCTAACAATTAAAAATATATGTTTTTCAAATTAAATTTTTTATAATTTAAGACGTTGTCCTGCCACAGACCGCCTTCTGTGTAGGGAAGTTAAAGTTTGTGGTTGTTTATATTTTTGGATGAAAATTTAAAAAAAAAGTATGTTGGAGTATTTTTATATAATGATGTGTACACAGCAATTTTTATTTTTATTTAATTTTGCAATAATTCCCATATCGGTACCTGTTATTCTGTACAAGTATATAAATTTATTTTAATATATATAATAAAGTATGGTAGTTTCCCCGAAAGTCAGAACGGAGCTATTGCTCGATACTTGCTCGCACTTGTCTAGTTCATGCGTCGCACGCCTCTCGAAGTCAGAACGGAGCTATTGCTGGATACTTGTTCGCACTTGTCTAGTTCATGCGTCGCACGCCTCTCGAAGTCAGAACGGAGCTATTGCTCGATACTTGTTCGCACTTGTCTAGTTCACGCGTCGCACGCGTCTCGAAGTCAGAACGGAGCTATTGCTCGATACTTGTTTGCACTTGTCTAGTTCATGCGTAGCACGCCTCTCGAAGTCAGAACGGAGCTATTGCTCGATACTTGTGTGCACTTTTCTAGTACACGCGTCGCACGCCTCTCGAAGTCAGGAGCTATTGCTCGATACTTGCTCGCACTTGTCTAGTGCATGCTTTGCACGCCTCTCGAAGTCAGGACGGAACTATTGGATTGCCTTCACAGATTGGATTCACAGAGTTAAGAGTTTTTCAGTTGAAAAACAAGTATTTTGTAGACTTCATTGAAAATTTAACTTTTCTTTTATGTGGTAATTATATTAATAATAAATACTTACTTCTGTTATGACTCCGGTTCAATGAGCTCTAGATACTTTTGCTGTGATTTAATTGTCATTTTCTAAATAGTTTGTTTGTAAAATCAGACAAGAAATAAAGTAGGTACCTACCAATACTATAATATTTTTACCAGAAAATTACTTAATTGCCATTTTAAAAATTGGAACTGATCTGTCGAGAATTCATACCATTCCCATTGATATATTCTACTTACATAGATGAGACACGAAGTCAAAAATTGGTCCACTTTTGTACAAACCAATTAGTCCAATTTAACCTGCAACGACAGGAAATTATTGAATTCGGTCCCTCGCACTGCTACTTGCGTAATAGTGGAACACATTTCAAAAGATATATTACTACCCAATAGTACCTCTACGACTATCCCGTGATTTTTCATTATAAACTTTGCTCTGGTTATAAACCAAAATGTTTTTGATTTTTTATTAATAACTTTTTAATAAAATATGAAATGTATTATTATAACACAGATATTATATAAGATTGTGTTTTTCCAGGGATTGGTGCCTCGCAGGGGGTTTCCAGTGTACCTGGTAAGCGAGCGCTGGCTCCTTACCGTGGCATCATACTGGGACAGTCTGCATGGGTAAGTTCTAGTAGTAAGTTACAGCGCGCTTGTGCTTGTAGGGTGGACTGATTATTCTCAGTAACGGAACTTATATTCCTCTGGCTAATACTACTAGTACTGCACAGATAATATTATTTACACTCTAACAACCTTTAGTATGTAATCATTTTTTTTCTTTAAAGTTAACACAACTGATATACAACCGTTAATCATACGTAAATGGATGTTTATAGTTGTGTAAAATTTAAAACATTTTAAATTTAGACTGGAATATACAAAAATGGTTTATCTTATTGTTTCAAGTAGACATGTCTGAAATATATTGCTTCAAGAAGACATGTCTGTAATATTTTGTTTCAAGAAGAAATGTCTTTTTTTTTTGTTTGAAGAAGACATGTCAGTAATATATTGTTTTAAGAAGACATGTCAGCATTATATTGCTTCAAGGACACATGTCTGTAATATATTCTTTCAAGATGACATGTCTGGAATATATTGTTTCAAGAAGGCATGTCTGAAATATATTGTTTCAAGAAGGCATGTCTGAAATATATTGTTTCTAGAAGACACGTCAGTATTATATTGTTTCAAGAAGACATGTCAGTAATATATTGTTTCAAGAAGACATTTCTGTAATACATTATTTCAAGATGACATGTCTGGAATATATTGTTTCAAGAAGGCATGTCTGAAATATATTGTTTCTAGAAGACACGTCAGTATTATATTGTTTCAAGAAGACATGTCAGTAATATATTGTTTTAAGAAGACATGTCAGCATTATATTGCTTCAAGGACACATGTCTGTAATATATTCTTTCAAGATGACATGTCTGGAATATATTGTTTCAAGAAGGCATGTCTGAAATATATTGTTTCAAGAAGGCATGTCTGAAATATATTGTTTCTAGAAGACACGTCAGTATTATATTGTTTCAAGAAGACATGTCAGTAATATATTGTTTCAAGAAGACATTTCTGTAATATATTATTTCAAGAAGACATGTCAGTAATATATTGTTGCAAGAAGGCATGTCTGAAATATATTGTTTCTAGAAGACACGTCAGTATTATATTGTTTCAAGAAGACATGTCAGTAATATATTGTTTCAAGAAGACATTTCTGTAATATATTATTTCAAGAAGACATGTCAGTAATATATTGTTGCAAGAAGACATGTTGGTAATAATTTGTTACATTAACTCCACACCGGGAGACCTTCAAAAAAACATTTTCCCTCAAAACCTGTGTCGTCTTTGGAGATGCTGTGTGGAGGGTCTTTTGATGAGAGGAAAGAGTGGGCATGGGTCTTGAAGAGACCCGTGTTGTAGGAGGGATGCAACACAGGAGGTTTCACAGCCGAGCTATTCAACTCAAGAACGAGTCGTATAAACGACCAGTTCTCATGTGACAGATGTCAACAGTGTACAAATGTTGGCCGCGCCTTTGACGTGTTTTCCGACCACAGATATTATTTTAAATAATTGTTCATTACGTATTTACTGCGGAGTAAATAAACAAATTAATTTAATAGTATTGTTTGACAGGTCCGTTAATTGTTCATTACGAATTTACTGCGGAAAAAATAGACAAAATATTTAAATAGTATCTGTTTGACAGTTCCGTTTATTGTTCATTAAGTAGTAAAATTCTAATGTTTTAGGTAGTTTTAGTTAAAATTTTGACTGCTTCTAAGTTTTCATAAATACATACTCGCACAATTACAGTAAAAACAATGGATTCTCACCCATACACAAACCCAGTAGCCCAGTATACTGGCGTTGACAAGCATGACGTTCTAACCGTTCGGAATCACGCACTTGATATGTTTTATGGGCTTCGAACAATATGACAGTCAGAAGCAAAACGACAATTTTACATGAACAAGTAGATTTGGCATTAATTACTGCATTCTCAGCTTCCGTTGATAATTGTAATTCTTTAAGTGAGTCGGTATTATTCCTTTTAACCTGCTTTTAAAACTTTTTCAGGGCATTTTTCAAAGATTTAAATGATAAATGACAGATTCACTTCTCACTCGGAATGATAAAAACACCGTGATATGTGTTGACATTTGATGGCAAATGATTTAATTATTTATAACAATAGATATCATGAGTGTATTATCTACATATCTTACATCAACAAAATATTGTCTAAAACTATAGATTTATGTTGTAAATGTGGGTTTTATTGCGTATCACTGTTTTATTTACTATGGTTGTATGTCTACATTAATTACGACAAAAACTCTGCCATTACCAAGTCTGGGAATGGCATACGAAGGGTAGTTTTAGATGTGTTGGTTGTTTTCTGTCAAATCACATCATTTTGCCTATCATAAACCTTAAGTGAATCTTACAAAATATGGTCTTATATTTTTCAACGGCTAATTTAATCAGAGTGAAATTGAAACTTGTATAAATCGATGACTTTTATTAAACTTTCTACAATTTTTAGGCAGACAAATTTAGTTTGTTTTTTTATAAACCGTTGTCAGTTACTAATTCCGATGGAATGTTAATAATACTGTTGGTTGAACGTTGATTGGTTGCAGACTGTCTGCTGAGGATATCATCCCCCCTCCAGAGGTGGTGTTCACCGTTACAAGGGTCGTGCTCCATCCCCAGTACCTCCCTGGGACCGTTAGAAGTGCAGGAATTAATAACGTAGCTCTTCTGGAAATGGACCGGCCGTAAGCATCAAATATTAATTATAAATGACTTATTATCAATTTTCAAATTTAATTTCCATATTAATAAAAATAATCTCCCGGGGAAGAGGTCGCGGGTTCTAATCTCGGAGAGAGCATTTTTTGGTTGAAAAATCATGTGTTGGTTTATATATAATTTTACAAAACTTATCAAATTAGCGACACATTCCATCACAATAGATACTCTCAGTATCGCCCCGGTAGCCGTGTTTGATGATCAGATCTGAATAGCCAGGTACTTACTGCCCCCCCCCACCGCCTTCCTCTCCCTTAATCCCTTTGGCATTATGTGGATGCCATAGTCCCACTGGCTCTGGGCAGTTGTGACCCTCGTGAGGTAATGTCACAAGACCAATTACAAATTAGCGACACATTCCATCACAATAGATACTCTCAGTATCGCCCCGGTAGCCGTGTTTGATGATCAGATCTGAATAGCCAGGTACTTACTGCCCCCCCCACCGCCTTCCTCTCCCTTAATCCCTTTGGCATTATGTGGATGCCATAGTCCCACTGGCTCTGGGCAGTTGTGACCCTCGTGAGGTAATGTCACAAGACCAATTACAAATTAGCGACACATTCCATCACAATAGATACTCTCAGTATCGCCCCGGTAGCCGTGTTTGATGATCAGATCTGAATAGCCAGGTACTTACTGCCCCCCCCACCGCCTTCCTCTCCCTTAATCCCTTTGGCATTATGTGGATGCCATAGTCCCACTGGCTCTGGGCAGTTGTGACCCTCGTGAGGTAATGTCACAAGACCAATTACAAATTAGCGACACATTCCATCACAATAGATACTCTCAGTATCGCCCCGGTAGCCGTGTTTGATGATCAGATCTGAATAGCCAGGTACTTACTGCCCCCCCCACCGCCTTCCTCTCCCTTAATCCCTTTGGCATTATGTGGATGCCATAGTCCCACTGGCTCTGGGCAGTTGTGACCCTCGTGAGGTAATGTCACAAGACCAATTACAAATTAGCGACACATTCCATCACAATAGATACTCTCAGTATCGCCCCGGTAGCCGTGTTTGATGATCAGATCTGAATAGCCAGGTACTTACTGCCCCCCCCCACCGCCTTCCTCTCCCTTAATCCCTTTGGCATTATGTGGATGCCATAGTCCCACTGGCTCTGGGCAGTTGTGACCCTCGTGAGGTAATGTCACAAGACCAATTACAAATTAGCGACACATTCCATCACAATAGATACTCTCAGTATCGCCCCGGTAGCCGTGTTTGATGATCAGATCTGAATAGCCAGGTACTTACTGCCCCCCCCACCGCCTTCCTCTCCCTTAATCCCTTTGGCATTATGTGGATGCCATAGTCCCACTGGCTCTGGACAGTTGTGACCCTCGTGAGGTAATGTCACAAGACCAATTACAAATTAGCGACACATTCCATCACAATAGATACTCTCAGTATCGCCCCGGTAGCCGTGTTTGATGATCAGATCTGAATAGCCAGGTACTTACTGCCCCCCCCACCGCCTTCCTCTCCCTTAATCCCTTTGGCATTATGTGGATGCCATAGTCCCACTGGCTCTGGGCAGTTGTGACCCTCGTGAGGTAATTTCACAAGACCAATTACAAATTAGCGACACATTCCATCACAATAGATACTCTCAGTATCGCCCCGGTAGCCGTGTTTGATGATCAGATCTGAATAGCCAGGTACTTACTGCCCCCCCCACCGCCTTCCTCTCCCTTAATCCCTTTGGCATTATGTGGATGCCATAGTCCCACTGGCTCTGGGCAGTTGTGACCCTCGTGAGGTAATGTCACAAGAGCAATTACAAATTAGCGACACATTCCATCACAATAGATACTCTCAGTATCGCCCCGGTAGCCGTGTTTGATGATCAGATCTGAATAGCCAGGTACTTACTGCCCCCCCCACCGCCTTCCTCTCCCTTAATCCCTTTGGCATTATGTGGATGCCATAGTCCCACTGGCTCTGGGCAGTTGTGACCCTCGTGAGGTAATGTCACAAGACCAATTACAAATTAGCGACACATTCCATCACAATAGATACTCTCAGTATCGCCCCGGTAGCCGTGTTTGATGATCAGATCTGAATAGCCAGGTACTTACTGCCCCCCCCCACCGCCTTCCTCTCCCTTAATCCCTTTGGCATTATGTGGATGCCATAGTCCCACTGGCTCTGGGCAGTTGTGACCCTCGTGAGGTAATGTCACAAGACCAATTACAAATTAGCGACACATTCCATCACAATAGATACTCTCAGTATCGCCCCGGTAGCCGTGTTTGATGATCAGATCTGAATAGCCAGGTACTTACTGCCCCCCCACCGCCTTCCTCTCCCTTAATCCCTTTGGCATTATGTGGATGCCATAGTCCCACTGGCTCTGGGCAGTTGTGACCCTCGTGAGGTAATGTCACAAGACCAATTACAAATTAGCGACACATTCCATCACAATAGATACTCTCAGTATCGCCCCGGTAGCCGTGTTTGATGATCAGATCTGAATAGCCAGGTACTTACTGCCCCCCCCCCCACCGCCTTCCTCTCCCTTAATCCCTTTGGCATTATGTGGATGCCATAGTCCCACTGGCTCTGGGCAGTTGTGACCCTCGTGAGGTAATGTCACAAGACCAATTACTAATTAGCGACACATTCCATCACAATAGATACTCTCAGTATCGCCCCGGTAGCCGTGTTTGATGATCAGATCTGAATAGCCAGGTACTTACTGCCCCCCCCCCCCCCCCCCACCGCCTTCCTCTCCCTTAATCCCTTTGGCATTATGCGGATGCCATAGTCCCACTGGCTCTGGGCAGTTGTGACCCTCGTGAGGTAATGTCACAAGACCAATTACAAATTTCCTGGTATCAAAACTTTTTCATTAAATTTGTCATATCTAAAATAACGTTACAATGGTAGTAAAGGTACAAATAAAATGTTGATCGGGTATATCATCAAAATGACAATTCTACACACAATAGGTTACATAGGTAACTATTAAACCTAGTTTTTGTTTCATTTATTTTTTTTTTTTTTATTTAAACTCTTCTGTATCTATTTTAAATATTGTGATTTCTGGCTATCTGTATGCTTAAGTAATATATTATGTTAAACTGACCTGCTGACAAACTGCTTTGGCAGTTTAGCGGGTATAAATAATAAAAAAAAAAATAAAAAAAAAAAAAAAAATCACTTTTAATGAATCTTTATCACTTTTTAAAGGTAATGTAATAAGTAAATATAATGATTGATAGAGTAACTCTGTGATGGTGTTTCAGGCTCCTCTTCAGCAGGAAGTATCGGCCGGTATGTCTTCCCACGGCCCAGGACTCTGTGGGAGGACTGACACTGTCTGTGTGGGACCTGTTCAGTGGTAATAAGGTAAGTTAACCATAATGCCCGGGCAAGGAGCTTGCAGAGGTCGCTGATATTTTCGTTTTAAATCTAGACACATTCAAAGCCAAATTAGTTCAGCACTTTTAGTTCATGTAAATAACGAGTAGGTAATCATTATTATTCACAATATCCTTTTCAATCATTTTTTGTTTTATTCCACTCATATAAATTTCAAATGCTTTTTTTAAGTTAGCGAGAAACTTAAGAAGTTTTTTTTTAAATTTTGTATTTTTTTGAAGATTAGCAGGAGAACCTGAAAAAAATCTTTGGGGATGCTGTGGTTGGTCTTTTTAAGAAAAGGAATCATAGAATCAATCAATTGGACAACAACAATCAAAGTAGCACAAAGTAATAGTGACCCGTTGAAAACTTGGCTTAATTGTGTATATCGGTGAACGGTTCAATTAGAGTCAGTTGCGACATTAACTAAGTGTTCACTGCATCAATTGTGATAAGAATTTTGCGCGTTGAAGCGAAATTACTCAAGTGATTTATAAATTATTAACATCGCGAAATAGTAACGGTGAAGTTGACATCTGTTTACTGTATAAGTGAATCTATTGTGATTGGCCAACTCCACCGCCATCTTTAAAACTCGGGCCATTCAGCTTGCTTGTTTCGCTTTGACGGCGCTTGCGCATCTTATTGTTTCTACCAAAACTACTGCAAGGGTGACCATGAGTTCGAACAAAAAAACAAGCTCTCAACAACAAGATACTCTAAATACATTTACAAGATCCAAAAACAAAATGAACACTGCCCCCGAAGACACTAGCCCAGAAGAAGATACTTTTACTAAATTTGCGTCTTTCGTAGACACAAAACTGGAGAAACTCAAAACCCAAATACTCGAAAACATTGAAAAAAAAATGTCTGAATTTCAAAAAACTACCGAATTTATTTGTCAAAAGTATGATGACATAATAATTCGTTTGGACTCCATGAATGAAGTTAAAGGAGAAGTCGAAAGCTTAAAAAATGATTTGACAAATAAAAGTAAAATTATTAAACATCTAGAAACCAGACTGGCTTGTTTAGAACAGTCGAACCTCGATAACTGTATTGAAATAACAGGAATTGAGGAAAAGACAGATGAAAATCCCAAAGTAACTGCTATAAACCTAATAAAAAGTGCTAATATCCAAATAAGTACAGAGGATATTACATCAGCAATAAGACAATATGACAGAAGACCAGGTCATCCGAAAAAAATTCTCTTAAAAATTAGAAATCCAGAAACAAGATCAAAATTATTGGCAAACAAGAAGGTGATCTCAAACCGTGAGAAAATGATATTCCTAGGAGAATCGCTATCTCCTTATTTTAAAGAACTGCTTTGGAAAGCCAAATTAAAGGGAAGAGAATTAAAATACAAATATATTTGGTTTAAAAATGGATCAATTCTAATGAAAGAAGATGAAGGAAAAAAAATTAAAGAAATAAAACACGAAGATGACCTCAATAGAATTTAGAAGTTGTATGGTAAAAGGCACCGACAATATTTAATATAATAAAAATGGACATCGATTTAGGAAAAAACATTGATTTGGATGACAATACAGAACCTAATTTAACTATTAAAGATTCATTTACTTGCAAAAATTTTTTGAAACATTCAAACTTTTCTTTAGTTTGTTTAAACATTAGAAGTTTAAGTAAAAACTTTGATGAAACCTTAACTATGCTTGATGGCATAGAACATCGTCCTGAGGTATTAGTTTTTACAGAAGCTTGGCTAAAAAATTTGATCAATATACCTAGCATCCCAGGATACACAGTTTACAATACAAATAATAACTATTTGCAAAACGATGGTGTAGTTGCCTACGTGAAACAAAATGTTCAGGCGACTGTTGAGGAAATTGTTTTCCCTGGAGCAAACTGCTTAAGAATGCAGATATCGAATAATATATGTTTAATAGCCATTTACAGATCTCCGTCCCAGACTCATATAGATAGTTTCCTTGAATCACTGAGTGTCCTACTTGATTCTACATCTATACAAAATAAGGAAATCATTTTATGTGGTGATATAAATATTAATACATTAGATTTGAACAGTATAAAAACTCAAAAATACCTCTCACTTTTGGCTTTTCACGGCTTAAAGCCTATTATAATTTCACCTACAAGAGTTTCGTCTACTGCTTCAAGTTGCATCGATCACATTATGGTAAAATCTAAATTTGAACCACAGGGAGCTGTCTTCACTACTGACATAACAGATCGTGATGCGGTATTGCTGAGATTTATGAGCTTTAGACAAAAGAAAATAGCAAAGGAAAATGAAAAAATCAAAACCGTCATAAATAACATTCTTTTGAAGGCTAAATTAAAAGAAGAATCATGGCAGTCAGTCCTGTCATCGCAAGATGTTAATTCAGCTACTGAAAACTTCGTAAAATGTTTAAAAATGCACGTGGAAAGTTGCTCGTCGGTACAAAGTGTAAAACATAACATCAAATACTTAAAACCTTGGATAAATGATGGAATTATCAAATGCCTTAGAACCCGCGACAAACTGCACAACAAATGTCGAGGAGAGGTTAATAATATTCAACTGCTGGCTTATTATAAGAGATACAGAAACTGGTGTACAAAAATTATAAAATATACAAAGCAAACGTATTACAGAAGGAAACTGGATAAAGTCAACGGTAATAACAAGCAACAGTGGAAGATTATAAAGGAAGCCATAAATATTCAAAAGGAGCAAGTGTCCATAAAAAAATTAGTAATCAAAAACAAAACTATCTCATTGGAGGAGGATCCACATATAATTACCAACCATGTTAATAACTTCTTCAGTGATATTGGTCCTACATACGCAAAAAACTTGTGCAGTGCTAATAAAACCAACGAAATGTATCTTGTTAACAATTTTAAACCTGGTACTCAAGTTACAGGAGATAGTTTTGAATTTAAAACTACTAACATTTTTGAAGTTACTAAAGTTATAAATGAATTAAAAATGTCTTTTTCCTGTGGTATCGATGGCTTAAGTATAATGGTGTATAAACAGCATGTTTATGAGTTAGCTGGTCCTATAACTCATATTGTGTTACATTAGAGCTTATTAACGTAACTTATAGTTATAAGTTGTTACATTAGCATTCAAGCCAAGTAATATGCTATGGGTGAGTACACAAGCTGAGCTTGTACTCCAATCTCCAGGGTGTGGATTATATATAGTCAATTTCCCCAAATGAAACAAGTCTCTTGGTATGAGTGTTTATTGTACAGGTAATACCGGTTATCAAACAGTTCTACAAAGGTACATGGCTGTTTAAGGCCTAACGTGATACTTAGGCAATCTATTGACTCTAAGGGCTCTGATTGGCAAAGGTATAATAATCGCTCACGTGTAGATTACGGCGGATGCGGTGAGACGGTCGGCAGGGGCCATAGGCAGGGGCCTAGGCAGGGTGCAGGACGGAAGCCGAAGGACTGCCACCGGGGCACGCCACGCTGGACGACAAAGGACGCCAGAGCGGCGGCTGGAGGCGCAGAGACGATGGAGCAGGGCGGGAGCACGGGTCGGTTCGCCAAGGGGGTCTTCACGACCCGGCTGTGGTGGGCCGCGGTGTCTGGGCCGTAGACTGCATGGGGCGGATTCGACGTGGACCGAGACATGACCCAGTTATATAATGTAACGGGCTGGTGGCCATCGGCAGATGGAGACAGGACACAGCTCTATAACAAGTGGGCTGTGGTTTCGGGGGTCCTTTTGAAGCTGAGAACTTGTACTCGAGCAGCGGCCCGCGAGATGAAACAACACTCCCGAACCATATTTACGGCGTCACTTATTTGGCGGTAATGTTAACTTTGAACTCTACATCGTGTGGGGCTCAGCGAGGTCGGCGGTCAACTGACGCGTTGTTTGCTTGCTGCCCGTACTTGACCTCCGTTGGTCGCTCGCGGGGGGGGGCTTGTCCCACTCTTTGGCGCGTGCCCCATGCCCTTATAAGGACACGAAGTACATGATTGGCTGTTAACCCGCGTGATCGTGACAAGCAGAGATATCGCGGATGTACTTGTATGTATTGGTGTTCTAACACGCCATCAGTGCGTGGTTCGTTTCCTGCAATCGTGTGGACATACATAACTTTGCAGTTAGCTCTAGCAAGCTTTGTGCAAACATAACAATTGTTAATCTTAGTTTTAAGAATGGCATATTTCCTTCCCATTGTAAAAATGCCAAGATTATACCTCTTTTCAAAGGTGGAGATCACGAAAATGTTAATAATTACAGACCAATATCTTTGCTCAATACTCTCTCAAAAATAATAGAAAGACTGGCTAAGTCAAGATTAGTATCATTTTTAGAAAAATACAAAATACTCTCCGACAGCCAATTTGGTTTCAGAGAGAACAGAAGTACGAGTGATGCTATATTAAAGGTATTGACCAAAGTTATAAACGCACTGGACTATGGCAACAAAGCTATAGCGGTATTTTTAGACTTATCAAAGGCCTTCGATACGGTTTCCCACGAGTTGCTTCTTAAGAAATTATTATCTTTAGGCATTGATAATACAGCTATGGGTCGGTTCAGATCTTACCTTAGTGATAGAACACAGCAAGTAGAAATAAATAAAATGTTAAGCGATAGTAAATCTATCTCATTTGGAGTACCACAAGGTAGTGTACTCGGGCCAATATTATTTCTTATTTATATAAACGATTTATGCAGTCTAAAAATTCCAGGTAACATTGTTAGTTTTGCAGATGACACTGCCTTAATATTTGAGGGTAAAAATTGGAGTGAAACTTTTGAAAAATGTGATACAGGTTTAGGAATAGTTAATAATTATCTGAGTAATAATATTTTAACTTTAAATACACAAAAAACCAAATACATCACTTTTAGCATTTCTTATAAAAGTCAGCCATCTACCTCTCATAATTTGATTATTCACAATTGTGTGCAAACGTGTAACTGCAACCCCTTGGAAAGTGTAGACAGCCTCAAATACCTGGGGGTAAAAATTGATAAATTTTTGAGGTGGAATGATCATGTCGAAATGTTAGTAAATAAAGTTAGGAGACTTATCTATATTTTTAAAGATCTCAGACATGTACTAGACAAGGAAAAATTAAAAACAGTGTATTTTGCTATAATTCAGTGCCTACTTTCATATAATATAGTGTGCTGGGGTTCCTGCCTGAAGACTGTAATAGAACCACTTAATATTGCCCAAAAACTGATTCTCAAAGTTATGTATAAGAAAAAATTTACATATCCTACACAGTTACTTTATAAGGAATGTAATATCATGAATTTAAAACAACTATTTATCCTACAAACGTTATGCAGATTTTTTAACAATATTAGTTCTGCTAAAAGAACGCAACAAATTCGTACTACAAGAATTGGCTCTGGTCTGAACTTTATGGCAATTCACCCTAAATCCTCATTTGGGCAGAGACATTATTTGTACCAGGCTCCACTTTTATTTAATAGCCTTCCAGATCACATTAAATCGTCAAATTCCTTGTGTACATTTAAAAAGAATATTAAATTATTTCTGCCATCCGAGGATTTCCAACATATTCTTTCATCTTTGTCCTTTTAAATTGTGGCATAATATTTTGAATAAGTTAATTTTTTCATCCTTTTCTTTTTTTAATGTAAATGTTTTTTTCTCTCTTTCTTTCTTCTCTGTTTAAAAAAAAAAATAATAGTTTGTTACATTTTTATTGCAATTAAATATCATGGTCACCCTACATGTTTACAGCATTATATTGTAATGAATAGGCTGATAGGTACCATGTAGGTATCCAATTCGCAGAAACGTCAATGTAACAATATTGTTATCTTAATATTTGAATTATTTTTTTTTAATATTTGTACTATTTTAAATCTCTTATAATCTTTGTACTATTTTTTTTAATATTTTGTAAAATTATTAACCTCAACACAGGCTTGTCCTAGTGAGGTTAAAAATTATAACTTTAAAAAAAAAAGATACAATGTAAAGAAACGATAAATAAATAAATAAATAAATAGAAAGTTCTGGGAAGGTAAAAAGGTATGAGGGGTGGGTAGGAATCAATATGTCCAGGAGGAAGGGGAATCCATCCCTCCCACTGCGGTACAAGGCGATGGGTCGACAGGGTCCGGCTGGAGAGGTCAAAAGGTCTCCCTCAACCAGTCTCTCTCAATCTGACCCGCCAAACGCAAAGACCTAGACTAATCTCACCCCATGAACCCGGGCACCCCTGCTAAGTCACCAAACGTAGCGAACCACTGGCATTGGTTATCCAATAAATGGTTCCCCGTAAATAATATTAATATTACACACACTCTTCTGATAAAGCTGACGCTTGTGCTTAGGACAGGAGAACTTATATATTACAACTACGCGTGTATATTATTGTGTAAAGTTAACTAAACAAAGTTTAAAGTGCAGGTAGATAGTTAAGTTAAGTGATGTGCATGTTTTTAAGCTTTGTCTGACTAATAAAAGTGTTTTAAAACTAACACAACTGTTATACAACCATTCAGATATGGCAATCTGTTAAAATTTAAAATACGTTTATTAGTAAGGTGATAAGTATGTAAATTAGTGGCCTCCAGCATCTCTTCAGTACAAAAGTAAATACATAATAATTAGTTGTTATTGTTTCTGTGTATATTCACAGAAGACAGCGACCCTTCTGCCCCAAGAGGAGTGCAGCAGACAGTTCCCTCGCGGCAGTGATGGAGCACCTGGCGGAGTTACAGACGCACACATGTGCACCACCATCAACAGCAGCAGTGTGAAACAGTGTGATGTAAGTAGCAATGACGCAACTATTCATTAATTCAATGCACTGCTCGATGGGCCTTGCGGACTATTCTGTGATTTTGTTAAATCATTCATTTATTAAATTTAAATATCCCTTTAGTTCCCATTTCTTATTAAATTAAATGATTAACACACAAAGGGATCTTGTTGTATTGGTTCATTCAATCGCAAATGTTAAAATGATATTACAATAATACGTAATAGAAAATTTGGTTATTTGTGTAAATTAAATGTTTTCTTTAGGTAGGTACTTACTCTTTTTATACACAGTGTCCGGAAAATCGTAGCAAAGCGGGAAATTAGTGAATCTAAATAATACTTTGTGTTGATTTTATAGCGCAACAGTTTTTGATTTGAGATTTCGTTTTTGAGTAAATCGAGTTGGATTTTTTAGGGTCTAATTTGAAAAAAAAGGTTCCTTAGGGGGTAAATATCAGCTGTTATACAATGCACTTAAGCGTACAGCCTGCTCTAATATCAGCTGTTATAAAATGCACTTAAGCGTACAGCCTGCTCTAATATCAGCTGTTATGAAATGGACTTAAGCGTACAGCCTTCTCTAATATCAGCTGTTATAAAATGCACTTAAGCGTACAGCCTGCTCTAATATCAGCTGTTATAAAATGCACTTAAGCGTACAGCCTGCTCTAATATCAGCTGTTATGAAATGGACTTAAGCGTACAGCCTTCTCTAATATCAGCTGTTATAAAATGCACTTAAGCGTACAGCCTGCTCTAATATCAGCTGTTATAAAATGCACTTAAGCGTACAGCCTGCTCTAATATCAGCTGTTATAAAATGCACTTAAGCGTACAGCCTGCTCTAATATCAGCTGTTATAAAATGCACTTAAGCGTACAGCCTGCTCTAATATCAGCTGTTATAAAATGCACTTAAGCGTACAGCCTGCTCTAATATCAGCTGTTATAAAATGCACTTAAGCGTACAGCCTGCTCTAATATCAGCTGTTATGAAATGCACTTAAGCGTACAGCCTGCTCTAATATCAGCTGTTATAAAATGCACTTAAGCGTACAGCCTGCTCTAATATCAGCTGTTATAAAATGCACTTAAGCGTACAGCCTGCTCTAATATCAGCTGTTATGAAATGGACTTAAGCGTACAGCCTTCTCTAATATCAGCTGTTATAAAATGCACTTAAGCGTACAGCCTGCTCTAATATCAGCTGTTATAAAATGCACTTAAGCGTACAGCCTGCTCTAATATCAGCTGTTATAAAATGCACTTAAGCGTACAGCCTGCTCTAATATCAGCTGTTATAAAATGCACTTAAGCATACAGCCTGCTCGAATAGTTTTATACCCCTTTGGTTGCCGAAAATAAAACATAATGGCTTCTCTAGATGATGTAGATTTACAAGTTTCCCGCTTGTACGTGCGTGTTTCCGGACACCGTGCATCTAATTTATCTAGAGCACACATTTGAATGTATTTGTTTGAAACACCCTCCCACAGTCCCCTCTTACCCCGAAGTAACCCCACAGTACCGCACAAAAATGAATTCTTTATTCTGATATTCTGTACCTTTAAAAGAAGTAGTGTAATGATTACATTATTTTATATTTAAATCTCCATTTTATCAAATTACAGACTTACATAAATTAAAGTGATTTAAAAAATATAAGGGACAGTTGTTCAAAGTTAATATTCAAGTTGTTGAGAATGACTCCCGTGTGAATTACTGCGTACTTACTGACCACGGGCAGAATACCTCCCATTACCTTGTGGGCGGCTGTTGTGCGGCGCTGTCCACTCGTGCCACCGAGCTTTTCACTGCACAAAGGCATATTCCGCATTGACTGACTCTAATGTGTGCATTGCAGATCTTCCGTGGACCCTACCTTACAGCCAGCAACGGTGGCAGAGTGGCCTGCACCCAGCTGCTGGTGGGGCTCACCTTGAGTCACGAGATGGAGGGTGACAACTGCCAGCATGTGCACCTCCGCATGTCCCACTACACCCCCTGGGTGGAGAGTGTGGTGTGGCCATAAGCTGCGTCTGCCCGTCTGACCATCAACTGTTCCTCCGCGTGGCCCACTACACCCCCTGGGTGGAGAGTGTGGTGTGGCCATAAGCTGCGTCTGCCCGTCTGACCATCAACTGTTCCTCCGCGTGGCCCACTACACCCCCTGGGTGGAGAGTGTGGTGTGGCCATAAGCTGCGTCTGCCCGTCTGACCATCAACTGTTCCTCCGCATGTCCCACTACACCCCCTGGGTGGAGAGTGTGGTGTGGCCATAAGCTGCGTCTGCCCGTCTGACCATCAACTGTTCCTCCGCGTGGCCCACTACACCCCCTGGGTGGAGAGTGTGGTGTGGCCATAAGCTGCGTCTGCCCGTCTGACCATCAACTGTTCCTCCGCATGTCCCACTACACCCCCTGGGTGGAGAGTGTGGTGTGGCCATAAGCTGCGTCTGCCCGTCTGACCATCAACTGTTCCTCCGCGTGGCCCACTACACCCCCTGGGTGGAGAGTGTGGTGTGGCCATAAGCTGCGTCTGCCCGTCTGACCATCAACTGTTCCTCCGCGTGGCCCACTACACCCCCTGGGTGGAGAGTGTGGTGTGGCCATAAGCTGCGTCTGCCCGTCTGACCATCAACTGTTCCTCCGCGTGGCCCACTACACCCCCTGGGTGGAGAGTGTGGTGTGGCCATAAGCTGCGTCTGCCCGTCTGACCATCAACTGTTCCTCCGCATGTCCCACTACACCCCCTGGGTGGAGAGTGTGGTGTGGCCATAAGCTGCGTCTGCCCGTCTGACCATCAACTGTTCCTCCGCGTGGCCCACTACACCCCCTGGGTGGAGAGTGTGGTGTGGCCATAAGCTGCGTCTGCCCGTCTGACCATCAACTGTTCCTCCGCATGTCCCACTACACCCCCTGGGTGGAGAGTGTGGTGTGGCCATAAGGTGCGTCTGCCCGTCTGACCATCAACTGTTCCTCCACATGTCCCACTACACCCCCTGGGTGGAGAGTGTGGTGTGGCCATAAGCTGCGTCTGCCCGTCTG
Organism: Hesperophylax consimilis; assembly: GCF_061612785.1. NCBI lineage: Eukaryota > Metazoa > Arthropoda > Insecta > Trichoptera > Limnephilidae > Hesperophylax > Hesperophylax consimilis. The sequence goes on from NW_028301295.1 coordinate 67,879, forward strand.
ACCATCAACTGTTCCTCCGCGTGTCCCACTACACCCCCTGGGTGGAGAGTGTGGTGTGGCCATAAGCTGCGTCTGCCCGTCTGACCATCAACTGTTCCTCCGCGTGACCCACTACACCCCCTGGGTGGAGAGTGTGGTGTGGCCATAAGGTGCGTCTGCCCGTCTGACCATCAACTGTTCCTCCGCATGTCCCACTACACCCCCTGGGTGGAGAGTGTGGTGTGGCCATAAGCTGCGTCTGCCCGTCTGACCATCAACTGTTCCTCCGCGCGGCCCACTACACCCCCTGGGTGGAGAGTGTGGTGTGGCCATAAGCTGCGTCTGCCCGTCTGACCATCAACTGTTCCTCCGCGTGGCCCACTACACCCCCTGGGTGGAGAGTGTGGTGTGGCCATAAGCTGCGTCTGCCCGTCTGACCATCAACTGTTCCTCCGCGTGGCCCACTACACCCCCTGGGTGGAGAGTGTGGTGTGGCCATAAGCTGCGTCTGCCCGTCTGACCATCAACTGTTCCTCCGCGTGGCCCACTACACCCCCTGGGTGGAGAGTGTGGTGTGGCCATAAGCTGCGTCTGCCCGTCTGACCATCAACTGTTCCTCCGCGTGGCCCACTACACCCCCTGGGTGGAGAGTGTGGTGTGGCCATAAGCTGCGTCTGCCCGTCTGACCATCAGCTCAAAAAACCAAATGTTCCCTTTCTTTATTTTCTTTTAATGCAATACACCATAGAGTAATTTTTTGTATATTCATATTTTTTCAATATATTAATATTTTTTTGAATAAGAAAATATATTTGCAATTACTATAAATGTTTATAGTGTAATGTAATGGTACTAAATACTTCATATTTAGTTATGTAATATTGCACACCTTTGAAAAATAATGGGATAGTCTGAATTCTTGACTAATAATATCAATTTTTTAAATATCAATTATAATAATTTTCTGTTAAAATATTATATTCGAAGAATATTATATAACTTTAATCGCTTGTCTGAATTCTTCACACAATCAGTTCCAATTTATAAATCCTGTTGACAAACTTCTTAATTGCAGTTTAACAAGACAAAGCACAGCACAGACAGTTTAGTGACATTTCACTACATAGAAAGAAGACGGCGCTGATTGCCAATTAGTAAAATGTGACGGGAGTTCATTCACCCGGGTCTTATGACTGCTTTACACCCTCCTTTTTTTCATAAAGTTGTCAATTCCTAAAAAATGGAGGTGTTCTGTTTTGGTAGTTGGTACCGTGAGTGGTATCTCTACGTTGGTAACGTTTTTTGTACAGTTTAAAAAGTCAGACATTATTTGATTTCTGTCATCTTTCATTGTTTTACATAACTATATCACGTTATGTTTATTCAGTGATAGATTTTTTAATTTTTCTTGTACTTTTTCATTAAAAAAATATGTTTTTATATCTAGTAAAATCTTTAGAATAAGTTGGATGTACAAATTATTGTTATGGCTTTTAGGCACACTTTAAACTACATCTAACACTTATTCTTTAAATCATTTAGGCATAACCCACGAAAAGCTGCAAGGCTTTTAGCTTCTTTAACATCCATCAATAGTTCATTGAATATCTTGAATCCTTTAAAATAGAGATTATTTTGGGTTCCCGACAAATTTGTTAAGTCTAAAATCTCCACAGCTTCTCGTGGGGTATTCAGGTATTTACAAATTAAAATTTACATTATTAAACATGTATTTCCGGGGCATCTTATCTCAGAGCTTAAATATGAAGGTATTGTAAATTATACGCTGTCTCACACTTAACATACCTAGTTGTTTATGCATATTCATTATATTAGAAAACCTGCTACAATTCAATGCTCACATGCATCTATTTTGAGTTATTTTCAATTTTATTTTTTATCTGTGTTATTTATTTTCTCGTGCAAATACTTTTGATAAACAATGAATCAAGACAGGGGTGTGACAGCTATTGCTTTGGCATCTGCGCTGCCGTGTTTTGGTGCTTTCACCTCATACATAATAATAATATCATATCGATCAAGATACCTATTAAAATCATTATGATAAAGGTTCAAACAATGAACGGGTAAACAAAAACATTGATTGGATAACGACCAAGCACAAACCAAGCCCAAGAGAAATTTTATATCTTCTCTAATTTCAATTATCTGTATGAAATCGTAGGTGTGAAAATAATGGTTGAATCATCATCATCATCACTTTTGGCTCTACAACCCCTGGTGGGTCTTGCTTGGCCTCCTCAAGAGTCTTCCTCCACTCATCTCGGTCCCGCGCCAGCTCTCTCCAGTTTCGAAGCTCCAAGGCAGACAAATCTTTGAGGACGTTGTCGCTCCATCTTAACCTTGGCCTTCCCAGGCTCCTTCTCCCTATCGGTCTTGAGCTCAGCAGGGACTTTGGTTCTTGATGCTCGGTCATTCTCTCCACATGACCTAGCCACCGAAGTATTCCCAGTTTTATGAATTTTGTGACGTTTAGCTCCTTAAACAGAATATAGAGCTCATTGTTATAACGTCTGCGCCAAAATCCATTTTCTAGAACCGGTCCGAAGATGCGCCTCAAAATTTTTCTTTCATGGTTGAATATTGTGAAGTTAATCATTAGTGTCCCGATATGGAATTAGAGATGAAAGGGTGGATGGTGTAAAGATAGCTTTAGATTATTTGTTTAATTAATGTAAAACTCGACCATTTCGTGTCATCCAGAGTGGTAGATACTCTCAGTATCGCCATGGTAAAGATTCTTTTTCCACCGTTTTTAATCCAAACATTTAAGCTGTGTTTTATTTAGTGGTCAGATCTATATCAGACAATCCAGTTCTTCCCAACCTTTCGTCCTCCTGACAAATAATCATTTATTTAATATTATCTTTTTGTAAATCCTTATATTTATGTAATTATGCTATACTCTTGTTATTGATGAAAAAATATTTATAATTGCGTTTTTATCAAAAAATATGTTGTGTTATTTGTTGAGCGATGTACAATAAAAATAAGGTATTTAAAAAAAATGTGGATGAAAATATAACTATTTTTTGTTGTTGTTATTATTAGGGTTTACAAATCCCGCACCTTTTTCAAATCGGAATCCCGCAGGATTTCAACTAAGGGCTATTACATACATATGTTTGTTATCATTTCATATCAATTATCCCTGATACAAGTATATAATATTGAAATGGTTACATAGTAAGTATTTGAAGAACACTTTGGATGTTAAAAAACGAGTATGGGTCACCCATGAGGTAGAAACGAGATTAAAAGTGAGCGGACAGTTTTCTAGTAGATTCCCTAAATAAAAGGAATTTGTTTCCAAAATTTTGACATTTGGAGTAAAAATATGTTATTTCGAATTTTTTCATGTTTGAAATTAAAATATTCCAATTTATAATTTATTTTTTATTTTTATTATCCTTTATATTAAGAGTGATCTTGGCCATACATTACAACATTATTCTTATTAATAAATACAACAAATTACAGGATAAAATTGATTACACAACACAACATAACGTCACATAAATAAACCAAACATAACATAAACATAACATAACATAAACACAACATAACATTAACATAACATGAACATAACATTACATAAACTTAACATAACATAAAGATGACATAACATAACATACTTAACACAAACGTTACAGAGCTGGTAACAGTAGGTTATCACAAAATTATAAAAATAGGAACCTGTGTACAATATAAGTGGGCGCTTTTCGTTATTTAACCAAAGATTATTCTAAAATTAGTAGCGTTTTTTTAAAACAGAATTATGAAATTGGCAATCTTATAAACAAACACAGCATATGGGAGTAAACAAATGTGATTATAAAACATAAAGATAAACATAACACAAACATACCATGAACATAACATAAACATATCAAAACATAACATGCACATGACATGAACATAACATATCATAAACATAAATCTACCATAAACATAACATGGGTGTAACATAAAATAGCTGGTAATAATAGGTAATTACAAAATTATAAAAATATGAACCTGTGCACAATAGTAGTACATCAAAGTCTACCTATTTAAAATATAAAAATCTTAGAGGCAAGTTTATATTGTTTCTTAAAATGGTATTTGTTTTTACGACATCTTCAAGAAGAAATATATAGCACATTTAAAATACCTCGGAAATATTCAAGTTTATACAACAGACAAGCAACACCCCTTTGGCCGTGTAAACAATGTATATAATTATTTCCATTTACTAATTTATGTCAGTTTCTATATTAGTAAGGTTTTCACATACACTGTCGTTAATAAATTAAATTAAATTTTCAAAAAACTACATTATGTAATAAGACTGTTTGTTACTGCCATCTATTGGCTAAATGACTTAACTATTTACTAAACTTCGATATACCTTATTACACACATTTTGTAATAAGACCGTTTGTTACTGCCATCTATTGGCTAAATGACGGAACTATTTACTAAACTTCGATATACCTTATTACCTACATATTAATACTTCTATTACATTCAACAGATGTCACTGATGATTCATTTTTTTATTTAATATTTTACTTCTGGAAAGAATAAATTATTTAGTATTTTCGTTAAAATTTTTACAAGTTTTTATCATTTTTATGCTTTAAATTCCGTTTATTTTCCTTTAGAAGAACTACCATAGTATGTAATGTACTCCTCATCGCCCAGAATTATAATGGACGGTAATAATGTGGATTCTTAAGGCGACGTCTTTAATTTATTACTCAATAGTTATTATAGGTCACTCCAAGTAGTTCGCTACGTTTGGTGACTTAGCAGGGGTGCCCGGGTTCATCGGGTGGGGTGGGTCCAGGTCTTGGCGACCCGACTTGGGCCCAATCAGGAGAGGCCGGTTAGAGAGAGACCCTTGACCTCTCCAACTGGTCTCGCTCGACCCATCGGGAGGGATGGATTCACACTTCCGTCACTTCTGGACACACTGAATCCTACCCACCCCTCATATCTTTTTCTTTCCCAGAACTTCCACACAGCATCACAAAAATGACATAGTGTTTGTGTAATGTAAAATAAAGTTAAAATTAATGCTGTAATTCAAATAACGCTTTTTTGAAAAATACGAAATTTCAAATATAGGATAAAAAAACTTGTTTTTGTAAAAAAAAAAAATAACAATTTTTGTTATTTTCTCAACAACTATACAAGGCTCATGTCCGTATTATTGTAGACGTACATGATTTGTGTAAGAATGACAATAATAAAACATAACGGAAAAGAAAAATGTAAGGGTAAAACAAAAATTTGAAAAATGCATATCATAATAATTAAAGTTCACAGTTTTTTGTTTTTGTTTTCTGGGAATTAAAAGCAAGCAGTTATTGTTGTTTGTTTTTCTGGGTAATTAAAACCTAGTTCACAGTTTTTTTTTAATGTAGTTTTCTCAGATTTAAAAGCAAGTAGGTACACCGTTTTTTAGTTGTGTTTTCTGGGAATTAAAATCAATATCACAATTTTTTTTAATTGAATGAACGAAGTAGATATTTTTCTTCCCAATTCCAAAGAAAATGACTTTGTTTTTTATCATCCAATCAGTTCCAATTTTGAAAATAACACTAAAATTCAAAGCGAATTCTCACATTATTTGTGTGTATATTTTTGTTTGCTGTTTGAAGTCCTGCCGTTTTCAGTTTAAAATTATTAAGTGTTTTAGTTTCTCCGTTATTCATTTTGATGTGTATCGGTTTTAGGTAGATCATACTCAAAAACATTTTAGGTTTCATCAACAGATGTCTCTTTTGCTTGATTTTTAGTTAAATCATGAAAATCTTTTGGTTGGCTTTTAGTTTCATTAACAGATGTCTCTTTTTATTGTCTTTTACCAAATACTCAATGATACTCCAGTGAAATAGTTGCTTTATTAACAATGCTCGCCGCTAGAGGCGCTATTGTAGCTTATTGAGTGTGATAATCCTTTCAATGGCAGCAAATTGAATTTATTCAGTACTTCAGTGGCGGTGTTTGACGCTTTTTAATTTTTATTTTATATTTCAATCAATATTGAAATTTCAATATCAAAATAAATTTATAAAAATGTCCCAAAAAGTAGGTTATGTGTGTGCAGTTTACTAACGTAATAATTACAAACAACAATGGATGCCAAAAACACAGGTTGACAGGTTGGTTGGTGAAATATAAAACAGGTTGACAGTTTGGTTGGTAAAATATAAAACAGGTTGACAGGTTGGTTGGTGAAATATAAAACAGGTTGACAGGTTGGTTGGTGAAATATAAAACAGATTGACAGTTTGGTTGGTGAAATATAAAACAAGTTGACAGGTTGGTTGGTGAAATATAAAACAGGTTGACAGATTGGTTGGTGAAATATAAAACAAGTTGACAGGTTGGTTGGTTAAATATAAACAATAGTTCGTTAAATCCTAGCGAATAAATTAAGTATTTTATTACATTTCTAAGCCATCAAAGACAGTGTAAAGGTTAAACGCGACGTTCGTTATAATATACGTGTCCATAGATGGTGTTAATTTAATTATTTCATTAAAATACGCTTTCTTCAAGCTGTGTTTAAAATATGAAGATGAATTATTTGTTTGCGCCCGTACGTACGTAATATGAATATGAAAAGATAGTTTTATCTCTAGAAAAACCCCGTTCCTTCAAGAAAGGCACACAAATACAATATAGTATCGGTCATTAAATCCAATATTGTATTTGGTATGCCTTTCTTGAAAGAATTGAGTTTTAATACGGACAAAACTATTAACGGGCGTGCGTACGAGCGCAAACTAATAATGCATCTTAATATTTTAAAGCTTAATTTGCAAAAGGTATATTTTAATAAAATCGCATGTGCTTACATATAAAGAATTTATTCCGTACATGTAAAAACCATTAACATATATGAAAGAAAACCTGACGCACAACTCACGCCGCTAGGCGGCGCTAGTGAAGCGTGTTGCCATCAGAATGTATGGGAGATGTAAGACGTTGGAGGTATTATTAATATTAAAGGGTATTTGCTTTTACTACTAGGATGAGATTTTTTATTTTTTCACAGTTTGTATCAGATGTATCCAAACTTTTTATTTGTTTGTTGTTTATATCAGAGGTTCCCAAAATGTTCATTTGTAAACAGTTTACATTAGAGGTTCTTAAACTTTTTAGTTGTTTACAGTGGTTAACATCAGAGGTTTCCAAAGTTTTTAATGTTAACTGTTCACATCAGAGGTTCTCAAACTTGACCATTTGCCAAATTTTTGCTTTTAGAAAACGGGTTACAATTTTTAGAGCATAAACGTCAGGTGGGAATGCTGTCTTTGATCTACCGGTATTAAATTGGAAGATGCTTAGGGAAACTAGCGTCATTGATCTCTTCGGCACCGGTGCATAGTCAGGAACGCCAAACACGCGCCCAACATATGTACACGATTGACATATCTCACAAAAGAACGGGTCGCTTGAACGACTCGTTCATGAGTTCAATATCTCGGCTGTGAAACGATTTGCCGGTCTCTGTGTTTCCTCCCTCATCTCCTCTAAAAGACCCTCCACACAGCATCCCCAAATACGACATTCGTGTGAATTTCTGTGGATTTAATAATTTTTAAAACTTCATTTTCATTTTACATTTAAAAAAATGTAGATGTGTATAAAAAATATAATTAAGCCGCCCGCCACTGACACTCTTCTATAAGATATATAACAGATAGATAGTGCATAAAGTGGGAATAATAAAATAAAATAAAGTTTTAAAATAATCCAATAAATATTCCTTATCAAAAATTATTCTTAACATATAATAAATATTGTTTAACCTTCGCCGCGCTATCGGCAGTTCTTATTATCGGAGACTTTTCTCAATTTTAAATGAATATAATATGCATGTTTTATATATTTTAAGTCACATTTTTAAATAGCAGAACTTCTACATTATTAAAATGGTCAACAATGTCATTAATGAATAATAAGAAAAATATTGGGCCTGGGTGGGGCCCTTGAGGAACCCCAATTGTGACCTCAAATATATAAGATTGTACAGAATTTATCTTTACGCTAAGTACTTTATTGCTAAGATAACTAACAATATAACTCAATAATTTACCTTTGATGCCCAACAATCAAAGTTTATAAATAAGTATGTTATGTCGAATCTTGTCAAAAGCTTTACTAAAATCAGTGTATATACTTCGTTGTTTGAGACCAATATGTAATTTACATAAATCAACACAGCGACCTGTGATGAAACCATGTTGGTTAGGAACAATAATGTTGTTGATAAGCTTTGAAATAGTATCTACCACTAATTTCTCTAAGTTTCGGTAAAGCAGACATTATACAAATTGGTCTTTTGATGTATCGCTTTTATCGCAATTTTTATGACTAGGTGTAAAATAACTATTTTTCTTCTGTACCGGAACAGACTCAGAAGATAAAGACTGGTTAATAATAAAATAAAATACTTTTACTTTTAAAACCGCGAGTTTTTAATAATTTTTAGAACCGACCGGTTTCGCTTTGCTCAAGCATCTTAAGGGTACAAATTATTACTAAACAAGAAGTACAAAGTGTGAGTTTATACATAAACAAAAATTTTGAGGGAGACAACATTATTTAAATATAACAAACACAATAAAGAAAGCATACAATAAATTTACACAAGTACAAAAGACATGGGAAAAACCGAAAGATAATTATGTAGACTAATGGATTATAATAATATATCTGGAGAAACAAAGCATCAACTGACATGGTGATAAGGAGAACTTGGACATTTTTTAAGGGTTTATTGTAAATAAACCTAATATTGGACTACTTGATATGTCTAATTGATTATTGAGTATATGACTTTTGGTTTTTACAGCTTTTTTTATTTTTAGTGCTTCTAGATTATCAAATCTGTTGTAAATCTGTTCTAGATTATCAAAACCATGCCCGTTTGTATTGAGTCTGTTACCATGCCCGTCTGTATTGAGTCTGTTACCATGCCCGTCTGTATTGAGTCTGTTACCATGCCCGTTTGTATGTAAAATATTAGCTAATAATCATCCGGTCCCTCAGATTTATTGCTATCTAATTATTTTATGTTTTTTTCTATGGCTTCTATTTCGATGAAACATTGGCTTAGATTTAATGACTCTGATCTGAAATATCGCGAACAGTATTGACAGGAATATCTGTGTCGTAAACACTTTTAAATGAATCAAAAAAGAGATTAACTATACCTTCGATACAGTCGGCACAAATCCATAATCGTTTTTGTGTTGAGATTTAGAAAAACTCCATATTTTTTAACATTTTGGTGTACTCACTTGAAAACATTAAATCTAAAATTCGACTTTTAGAATATGGACATATCACGAATTTAACGCACTGTAATTCAAATCCGTTTGTGGCAAATCAGATGTGATATTGGCTGGTCCAGTTCAGCAGATTATAATCACCAGCAATTATGAATTTTGCTTTCGGATATTTAAATTTCTATTTCCGCATTGTGGTTTTTATATATTTGCAAATCCGATACAGGTGGGATACATGTTAATAATTACAAAAATGTGTTCAACTCTGATGCGCTTGACCGGTGGTCTACAGGTGAGATATTTTTAGACACACATAACATCACACCTCCTCCGTTTGACTTTTTGCTCGAATTAGGAGTTCGATCAAGGCGATAGATAGTAGAATTGATTTAGGCGTAATTCTGACGAGTCGATATCTGGATTTAATCATAATAATAATAATAAATTTTATTAATTTCTTATACAATTACAAATTAGGATTTAATACATATAAGAAATTAGGTTATATAAATTTTACAAAAGATTGTTTTAAGTATTTATACATAGAAAAAGAATTTTCAAGAAATGTGGAATTTCCAAAAAAATTTCAGGCAGCGGTGAAAGATCTCGTCAATGTGGAGAGACTCTTTCAAGAATCAGAAGAATTTCCCTTCTGAATCTCTCCTCACTGACGCCAAATATATCAATCTCGGAGGAGATTTGGTTCAGGAGCAATATACTCCTTCCTACCGGGAGAACCATTGGCAGGTTAGTTCTGCAGGCAGGAAGATAGAATAATCTATGATGACGTTGTCTAAGATAGTCATCTGGAACATAGAGACTCACGCGCTCCAAAATGGCTGAGTTCTCAATATAGCCTCGCAGCAGTCTGAATAAGTGGGTAGCGGCATACCCCTCCCTTCTGAGCTGCAGGGAGTGAAGTCCCAGCATGCCCAGAAGAAAGTTCGTCGGGTAGAGCCATGGATAGTGGCCGTACTCCCTCATGTAGAGAAATCTTAGAAACTTTTTTTGAACCCTCTCCAACATGAGGGAGCACCCAACCTCATGAAGATTCCAGATAAGCGAACCACTCTCCAGCCTACTGCGGACCAGAGAGAAGTATAAAATCTTCAGAGCACGGGTATCCCGAAAAACTCTGACGGTTCGGAGAAGAAACCCTAACATTTTTAAGGCCGACTGGCACACCCCTTCGATATGAGGACGAAATGTCAACTTATTCTCATACATAATCCCAAGATCCTTTATGTTTGAAACTCGTTTGAGATTATAATAATAATTAATAATAATAATTATTTCAGTTAATAATAAAATATCATATGAGAAGGTGGGTGAATTCATTTTAAGTTGTTACAATTTGGTACTCGAACATTTTGATAATATCCACCGAGTCTTAACAGTGTGTTATGTTTGTTTATCTGTTTTTGGATAGTTTTTGATAATTTTAGGAATCCCATTAAAATGTTTGATTCGCAAATCAATTTCACCCTTTTCTTGTCTCTTCTCCATTTCCTTCCAGAGGTCAGTTAAATATTCTCTTTGTTGGAGGGTCCTATCCGGTTTCAATTTTATTAGGCAAAGTATATGTAAAAAATATTTTTTCCAGCTTCGGGTCTTCAAATTCTACTTTAATGAGCCTGATTTTGTTTGAAATTTTACTACCATTTTCTATTCTGTGGGGTATTTTAAAGTCTTATTTCCTCACGTCAAATGGCAAAGTTTTCTTAATTGTTTAATAATGACATGACTGCAATATCAATGCGTCATATTCTTTAATATTGACGTGTCGGTAATTTCAATGCGTTATATTGTTTAATAATGACGTGACTTCTATTTGAATGCGTTATATTTTTAGGCCTTGTGAACATTTTCCTTACTTTATTAATTATTGTTATATTGGGATCGTTCATTCTTTTATTGATTTATAATAGTTCAAGTAAATTTAATCTACAACCTTTTCTTTCTCCATGTACGATTAGGCTTGTTGTTGTCAAGCAACACTGTTGAAGAAATGCTTTTATTATTATAACATCGTATATGTTCTTTGATTTAGCCCTCACCGTCTGTCTGATGCAGTAATGCTGATGATGCAGGTAATGCTGATGATGCAGTAATGCTGATGATGCATGTAATGCTGATGATGCAGTAATACTTATGATGCAGGTAATGCTGATGATGCGGTAATGCTGATGATGCAGTAATGCTGACGATGCAGGTAATGCTGATGATGCAGTAATGCTGATGATGCATGTAATGCTGATGATGCATGTAATGCTGATGATGCAGTAATGCTGATGATGCATGTAATGCTGATGATGCAGTAATGCTGACGATGCAGGTAATGCTGATGATGCAGTAATACTGATGATGCAGTAATGCTGACGATGCAGGTAATGCTGATGATGCAGTAATGCTGATGATGCAGTAATACTGATGATGCAGTAATGCTGACGATGCAGGTAATGCTGATGATGCAGTAATGCTGATGATGCATGTAATGCTGATGATGCAGTAATACTGATGATGCAGTAATGCTGACGATGCAGGTAATGCTGATGATGCAGTAATGCTGATGATGCATGTAATGCTGATGATGCAGTAATACTGATGATGCAGGTAATGCTGATGATGCGGTAATAACTGTTTCAGGTGCGTGTTCGGCTGTTGTCTGATCCCCTTCTGCGTGGACGCGTGCAAAGACGTGGAACACACCTGTCCCAACTGTAATAGCTACCTGGGCAAGTACGACAAGCTGCGCCACTAGCCATTGGGACAAGGGACAACGGGACAGTGGGACAACGGGACAGTGGGACAACGGGACAAATGCATTTAATATTTACATGTATAATAAATAAATAAATATTATTATAAATCTCACCAAACACAATAGCATTGTCTCTTTATGGTGAGGAAAGGCTACTTTAATTTCTATTGTTTTATATCTTGTTTATATCCTGTATACTTATCTATGTAAAAAAATATTTATTTCAAATATTAAATTAAAAAAAAAAAAAAAATAATAATGTATGTACTTGTTTGACACATTTGAATTGTGACCAACACTACTCTTTCCTTGACTATATCTTCACATTCATTTGAATGTAATTTATTAATAAAATGTTAAATATAAAACGTGCGCCTATACACGGTGTTCAAAAAACTCGTTTTACACACGGGGATTTTTTTTGTTTTAATTTTAATTAACAGAGTAATAACAGATAATAAATATGGATAAAAGTAAGTACGATCATCAGTGAGTATACAGCAGACAAAGGGTTAATGTTAAGAAAATTAGAAAGTAATAACACGGCATATATAATAACCGTATGTTATTTCAAATGATCTGCATAAGGGTTATTACATAGTATATGTTCCAAGGTGTCAACGAACACCTCCTTTATTTTGTTAATTTTTATTTTTTATTTATTAATTTCAACGCCCTGATGGGCTTTTACATGACAAGTTCATAATACAGAGACGGTTTTATAAATAAAAAAGATAACTATAAAAATATAACTAGTAAACATCATATGAAAGGTATACAGATAAATTTAAGCAAAGATAGTGCACAATAAAAGAGAAAGATTCTAAGTTGTAAATGGCATAGAAATAAACTAGTATGTATGTTAGTAATTACAAAATTTACAGGTGACTAATTAAATGTGATGAATAATACATGACAAAATGCAAGATACATAAACAGAAAACGGAAATAGGTTTTTACATTGTAGATTAATATAGAAATACACAAATATGTATATGCAATAGACCCTATGTGATGCTCCATGGATATCAAAATATTCTACGTAAAAATATTGTTCAGATATTTCTTGAATAAAGGTAAACTTGTATTAAATACATCAATGTTTGAGGTGAATTTGTTCCCTAGTGTGTGTAGTCGTGAAATTGGTGCATGTGTGTGATAGTTGGTTACAGAATTATTGTTGCAGAATAATATGTTTTGCCTTGTTTCTCGAGTAGGTACTTTAAAATCAATGAGATTCAGGAGTTCGCAACAATCTAATTCGGAGTGAATAATTTTAAACAAAAAAGTTAGATCGTTTATTTTTCTTCTGTTTTCTAGGGAGTGCAATTTAAGTGTATTTAGTAAAGATGTGTAGTTAATGTGTTGAATAGGTATGTGTAACTTGAAGTTAATAAATCTTAAAAATTTTTGCTGCACTCTTTCAATATTTCTTATTTGAATTTGATAATATGGAGACCAAACTATGGAATTGTATTCCAGCAAGCTGCGTACGAGTGACAAATATACGATTTTTATAACTTCCAGCGAATCGAAGTCTTTGATTGTTCTGATTATAAATCCTAGTGTTTTCATGCCTTTGTTAGTTATTTGTTGAATGTGATTTATAAAGTTTAATTGCATATCAAACACAACTTTTAAACACAAATTTGATGTCATCGGCAAAAAGCAGAACTTCTACATCGTCGAAACAACTTATGATATCATTTATGAATATTAAGAAAAGGATGGGGCTGAGATGACTCCCTTGCGGTAGACCACTAGTTGCATATAATAACTTAGATTTAGTATGTTTAATTTTAACAAATAAGATTCTGTTAGACAAATAATTTGAGAACCAATCTAACAACTTACCTCTCAATCCTAAGGCATACAGTTTTCTAAGTAATATTTTATGTGATACTTTGTCAAAAGCTTTTGAAAAATCTGTGTAGATACTGTCAACTTGTTTTTTTTTTGTAAAAGATTCTGTAATATAGTTATGGTAAAGTAACAGGTTAGTAGCAGTTGACCTACCAGAAACGAATCCGTGTTGGTTTTTATCAATTACTTTTAATACTGATGGATAAATTAAATCGAGAACAAGGGATTCAAAGATTTTCGGGAGTAACCCGTGTTTAGGGAGGGAGTATCGTCTTAAGTTTGTAACATTAAATCATTTTAGGAATACTACCATACCTGGAATACCTGCCCTGGTATTGCAGAGGTGTGCTGCGGAAATAGTTCCAGTTTTGACAAAGCTCTTCAAAATGTCCCTGAAAATGTCAATGTATGACTCGCGTATGTGACGCATGTTTGGGGGCGGTGCCTGGAACGTCACGGTGAGACCCAAACGGTCGGACTAGACATATCCAAGGCCTTTGACCGGGTCTGGCACCGAGGACTTGTCAACAAATTGCCTTCTTACGGACTTCCCGCATCCCTGTGTACGTGGATTGCTGACTTTTTAAGGGATAGGTCGATTCAGGCTTTTGCTGACGGTTTCACCTCATCCTCACACTTTATAAATTCTGGCGTCCCACAGGGATCGGTTCTGTCTCCGACTTTGTTTTTGTTGCACATCAATGACCTTTTGACATGTGCACCGATTCATTGCGGATGACAGTACAGTTTTTTTTTATTTTTATTTTTTTAATTCCTTTATTTTTTCCCAATTTATACATTTGACATTACAGTTTTATAATAATAAGAAAGGGAACCCACTAAGGCGCAGCCTGTGCGTGGGTAATATAAGTTTATACATTATATTTTTGTACCTAAAAATTACAGAAAGCATATAAAGAAAAACGGTAGGATTATAATTAAAGTTAGCCTAAAAGATTGTGCAAGAGGTGCACATTAAAAATAAATCAAAGTAAAAATAAAGATTGTAAGATAATATATATGAAGTAAAAGAACACAAAATAAAATTATAATAACAATACAGAAACAAAATAGAAAAAGAGAAAAAAAGTAAAAATTAAATGAATAATGCTTCAATATTTGCATTGTACAGCCACAACTTTAATTCTTTTTGGTATTGCGCTAGTTTAGTTGTTACTTGATTTTTTTTTGGTAATAGATTAAAAGTGCGAGGTCCATTAAAGCTACTGTGAGTTTGCATTAGTTTGGTATTGGTTTGTGGGGTATAAAATACATGATTTCTTCTAAAGTTCATATTGGGTTCATATTTTTGAAATTTGTTTTGGTTTTTCATGACGTATTTCAGGCTTTGAAGTAAAAATAGTTTACGGAGATTGAATGATAGCTTTTTGTTTGACAAGCCCCCAAAGGGCACACAAACTCCAACGGCTCGGAGGGCTTTGAAGCAGAGAATGGACGGTTATCTTATTTCCTATGGGAGTATTTCCTCCTGGGGTAAAAATAATCTTGTCGAATTTAATGTTTCAAAGACCCAATCCTGTCTGAGTACGTCTAAAAGGGATCCAAATGATAATCTAGTCTCCTTCAACGGAAGCAATCTTCCGAACAGGCCTTCCATTGATATGCTTGGTGTAACTATAAGTGACCAGCTCAGGTACGGGGGCTCCATCGAAGCCAGAGTAAAGTTGACCTCTCAGAAGCTGGGCGTACTGTACAGGGCCCGCAGATACTTTAATAGTACACAACTGCTGATCCTGTACAAATCGCAAGTGCGCCCTACTGTCGAATTTGGCAGCCATCTCTGGTCCGGAGCCCCAAGATACCTGAAAAAAAACCTAGACTCTGTGCAAAAACGGGCGGTCCGTTTGATAGATTTCCCAATATTAACAAGCGGACTGCAATCTTTAGAGCACACGCGTCAGGTAGGTATGCTGTCCTTGTTCTATCGGTATTACAATGGAAGATGCTCTGAGGAACTAGCGTCATTGATCCCTTCGGCACCGGTGCATAGTCGGGATACACGCCAAACGCGCGCCCAACATTTGTACACGGTTGACATTTGTCACATGAGAACGGGTCGCTTCTACAATTCGTTCTTAAGTTCAACAGCTCGGCTGTGGGACGAACTGCCGGCCTCTGTGTTTCCTCCCTCCTACAACATGGGACTCTTCAAGACCCATGTTCACTCCTTCCTTTCCACAAAAAGACCCTCCACACAGCATCCCCAAAGATGACATAGGCCCTGAGGGAAATTATTTTCTTCAGGGCCTCCTGTGTGGAGTTAATGTAAAAATTAAAAAAAAATACATATAAACTTGAAAATTATGAACATATGTGTACAGAATAACAGATACGCGAAATATTACAAAAATAAAAATATTTTACAGAAAATATTCCTGCGTGTAAAAACATATTGTATCGAACGTCATCAGCATCATCAATATAAAATGTACATCAATTATAAAAAAACACAACAAAATGCCATCATATTTACCACTGTCGAAAACTATGTAAAAACCTTCCATAAAACTAATGTTGATAAACCTGCCCTACATATAGGTAACTCATGTTTAAAAACCTGCCCTGCCGTTTAACGGTAAATTTTATCACAACAATTGGAAGAGCAGTTGTCTCGCTTTAACGCAAGCAACTATCTCGCTCTCGCGAAGCAAACGCTCATCCCGTCAACAGGAAATGAGAGATTTAGAAAAATACTAGAATTTGCAAGCCCTTCCTGTAATAATAGGAAACACTGTTAACTAAATAGTTTTGTACAAAGATACTTACATGTTAATTAAATAAGCTCGAATAGAAATAAAATATATTACACGTAAGATAATTATGTACTCAGCGAAACTCTGAAAATGTTACAGAGATTTGACCACTTATCTTGTAGAATATGTCTTATTATAACCAAATAAAGAATATTGCGACGACGTGGTTTTGGAAAAACGACAGCGGTAGACAAGGTTTAAAATTATAAAATATTCCTATATTTCTGAGATATACAGATTTAATCCTACAAACGTGGCGAGCTTCATAGCAAGAAAAAAGCAAGCTCGTTACGGGAATTTAATAGGCCCCGATGTCGCGACGCCCCAACGTCGCGGCGCCCGCCGGGCTTCCTCGAGCTCGCCGCTGCTCAAGGCTCCGATGTTGCAGACTGAGCCTGGAGGGATACAAGGAGTTTTACCCGCAATAAAAACCAACCGCTTTTATAAAGGCGTTCTTTTCAATATGCAAATTACAAATGTCGAATATATCGTCTTTCTCAAGACGCATTCATTTATGCAAACATACAAGATTCGATATTCCCTGGATCGAGGGGATTGAACGTTGCCGACTGAGCGCCAGCCCGCCTGCCAGCCAGCCCGCCAGCCAGCCCCGGAGAGCCTTCCCTCCAGCGTGCGGTCCTGCTCACTGGCCCCGATGTCACAGAGCCGTTACTGACTGACCTTGGACGAATACAAGGAGTTTTACCCGCAATAAAAACCAATCGTCTTTCTCAAGACGCATTCGTTTATGCAAGCATATTACATGAGTCGATATTAACCGCATTTTTATGAAATTCTGTAACGGTTCAAATGAAATACCTAGAGTTCTTTATTTGAATCATTACAAAGGACAAAGGTAAATGTGTGCCGGTGCTTATATTTTACAGTTTTTTCTTGTGCAGGTAAACACGTCCCGTACACATATATTTTTAACACTGATTTTTAATACAATAATTTACAACACAACCAAATTAATTTGAGTTAAAGTGTATTTTAAGTTGATAATTTTTAAACTTTAATAATTTTAGAGAGTTTTTAAAACAATGAATGGCTGAGTATGTGTAATGGTGTTGTGCCTTTGTTGTATTGACTTTAGGGATTATTTAATGGCTGAGGAGTATGTGTAATGGTGTTGTGCCTTTGTTGTATTGACTTTAGGGATTATTTAATGGCTGAGGAGTATGTGTAATGGTGTTGTGCCTTTGTTGTATTGACTTTAGGGATTATTTAATGGTTGAGTATGTGTGATGGTGTTGTGCCTTTATTGTATTGACTTTAGGGATTATTCAATGGCTGAGGAGTATGTGTAATGGTATTGTGCCTTTGTTGTATTGACTATAGGGATTATTCAATGGCTGAGGAGTATGTGTAATGGTGTTGTGCCTTTGTTGTATTGACTTTAGGGATTATTTAATGGTTGAGTATGTGTGATGGTGTTGTGCCTTTGTTGTATTGACTTTAGGGATTATTCAATGGCTGAGGAGTATGTGTAATGGTGTTGTGCCTTTGGTGTATTGACTTTAGGGATTATTTAATGGTTGAGTATGTGTGATGGTGTTGTGCCTTTATTGTATTGACTTTAGGGATTATTCAATGGCTGAGGAGTATGTGTGATGGTGTTGTGCCTTTGTTGTATTGACTATAGGGATTATTCAATGGCTGAGGAGTATGTGTAATGGTGTTGTGCCTTTGATGTATTGACTATAGGGATTATTCAATGGCTGAGGAGTATGTGTAATGGTGTTGTGCCTTTGTTGTATTGACTTTAGGGACTATTTAATGGCTGAGTATGTGTGATGGTGTTGTGCCTTTGTTGTATTGACTTTAGGGATTATTTAATGGTTGAGTATGTGTGATGGTGTTGTGCCTTTGTTGTATTGACTTTAGAGATTATTTAATGGTTGAGTATGTGTGATGGTGTTGTGCCTTTGTTGTATTGACTTTAGGGATTATTTACTGGCTGAGTATGTGTAATGGTGTTGTGCCTTGTTGTATTGACTTTAGGATTATTTAATGGCTGAGGAGTATGTGTAATGGTGTTTTGACGTTGTTGTATTGAATTTAGGGATTATTATTTGTCCGGGATTTTGAAATTTTTATAACCATATTTTCATGGTATTATTCACGTTTAACGTAATCAAGAACATTTTATTTGCTAAGATTTAACGAATTTATTTTCACTAACTTCAACGTTTTTTGGCATTGTGAAAACAACTTGAGAATGTTTTTGTTATTTGTTAGTAAACTGAATCACAGAACCAACTTTTTTATATAATTAAAAAAAAATGGTTAAGTAAATTAAAATATTATTATTTTTCAAAATTTGTCAAACAACAAATTATAAAGCGCTGGCAACCGCCACCAAATTCAAAATAAAACCGGTTTGCCGCCATTGAAAGGAATGTCAAAGACAACATGCTACACTAGCTCCATCTAGCGGCTTGAGTTGTTGATAATGCCACTATTCCCCTGGACATATTATTAATATTATAGTGGATTTAGTTTTATTAAACTCAATGGGAATAATCTTCTATATAGGTATATATAAAATGAACATTTCTTTGTTTCTGCCGTACATATTCAAAAACTACTGACCGGTTTCGCAGAAAATTTCAAAGTTTGTTCTTATTAGTGCCAGGAGTGCTTAGAGAGTGGTTTTAATGGTAGAAAAAATAGGGAACGGTCGATGACGACTTAACTCATTTTCTGTGCACTGGAATGAGATACTGAGTAGAATAAATTCGATATAATATAGTTTTTTAATAGTAAAATAAATAATATAATAAAATAAATAAACCTGCTTGAATCTGTGCAAAGGAGAGCGATCCGTCTGATTGACAATCCGTTGTTAACAGACCGATTGCCTTCTCTAATGCATAGACGCAATGTAGGCATGCTGTGTCTGTTCTACAGGTATTTCAATGGAGCCTGCTCCAAGGAGCTAGCAGCATTGATTCCTGATGCACCGGTGCACGTGCGCGAAACTCGACGGACACGAGCTGAACACCCGTTCACGGTTGACGTTGGCTTCATGAGAACGGGCCGTTTTTACGACTCGTTTTGTGTAAGTCGGCTCGTATGTGGAAAGAGCTACCGGCATCTGTTTTTCCTCCCTCCTATAATCCGAGCCTCTTCAAGGCCCGCATTAACAAATCCCTTCCTATAGCCCCTACCTTATTCCGCCTCACAACGCCGCCCAACCGGGTGGTGACATAGTTCCCCTGTCTGTACACTGCACAGGCAGGGACGCTCTTGTGATGTGTCACATAAACAAAACAAAAAAAAAAAAACAATATGACATACAGTTATGAATGGTTGCAAAAGTCTTATAATAAATTCTAACAAAACGAAATGAATGCATATACTGTCTCCATATGTCAAATATTATTAAACAACAATACTATTAAACCTAGTTTTTGTTTCATCACTTTTAATGACTCTGTATCACTTTTTAAAGGTGTTTTGAATTTTCATTTTGACGAAATATCATGGAACCATCACAAATGCCATCACTCCCATAATAAAGTCGCATAAATTTGAGTGTATACAAAATTTTACACAGCCCTGTAAATGTGACGCACACATGAAATGAGATACACGCGTAAGTTGTATTTGTAAACGTCTACGAGCTATTGCGGGGCGAATTTACTGAATTAAATATGTCATGCCTAAAAGTACGTTCAATATAATCAGATACGGAATAACGTGTTGGGGGTGCAAGATAAACATAGTTACATTCAAACAATCCAAAATTGCACAAAGAAGAGATAATAAATTATCACATGAGTCCATGGACTAAATTAGACGCATCAATGCAAAGATAGATTACAGAGTATGTTCGAGGGATATTATGTTTTGAAATTGTAAACCTTTTGTTTAAATATGTCGGATTAGATATTTAAACAAAAGGTAGATCACACCCACAACACAAGATTTAGTTAAAATGATGGCATGTCCATTGACTTATCTTGTGTTTTCTTTATTTAAAGATGCCAATGGATGCAAAAAGCTAAAACAGTGGTAAATAGATCAAGATATTAGTCCAACATCCAAAATCAAATATCTTGGTGTATATATAGATCAATATTTTAAATGGAAAACACATATTTGTGAACTCGTCAAAAGGATTAGAAAATGTATTTAGGTATATATTTATAAGACTTGGAAATATTCTTAGATTAGAAAACTTAAAAAGAGTGTACTATGCGATTGTTCAATCTATATTACAATATGGTATTATTGGTTGGGGAGGAACATTTAATAATATTTTGAACCCACTTAAAGTAGTTCAAAGATTGGTAATCAAAGTAATTTTGAAAAAACCGTCAAAATTTCTACCGAAATTCATTTTACAATTTTCAAAGTACCTACAGTAGACAAAATGTATCAAAAATATTCAATACTTCAAATTTACAAAGAAATACAGTCAAATACTCATAACTAGCAATTCAATACATCAGCAAGATACCAGAAAATTATTAAAATCCCAAAATTTAACACTAAGCTCATTCAAAATACCTATCTTTATCTAGGCATAATTTATTTTAATAACCTTCCATTAAATTTAAAAAATATCGAAAATATTCAGGATTCGAAAATTTCACCTTAAATTAAAAAATTACCTTAAACTATTACAAGTCCAAAATACGTTCACTACTTACATCTAGAAGTAATATTGTTTAAATCTTGTGTTGTTTCTTAATAATTTATTTACTTTAATACTAACATGTACATAATTGAACTAGAATTCCCTCACCAAACACAAGAGCATTGTCTCTTTATGGTGAGGAAAGGCTACTTTAATTTTTATTGTTTTATATCTTGTTTATATCCTGTATACTTATCTATGTAAAAACTTTTTTTTTCAAATATTAAATAAAAAAATAAAAAATATTCCTTATTGAAATTGTTTACAGATGTATTAGTATCCATTGATTGTATGTAATTATAAAAATATGCCTCCGAGAGTGTTTTAACTATGTTGTGTGCCTTTGAGTGTGGGAATGCTTACGAGTAGATTGACTGTGTATAGTGTGTCTATTTTGTTATTTTAATTTATTTAGGAAACAGACAGTTGTACATGTGAATTAATTTTACATTTAAATTCAATACAAGATAAACCAGTTAAATTCCAATCACAATCCTTTTTATGGTTACAGTTTAGAAAGAAAGTAGATATTTAAGGACATTGGTAAAAACAGAATTAAAAGATTAGAAGAACAATAAAAAATAATCGATGTGATGAAGGTACATTGTAAGGTTAATTTGTTTTAAAAAGTTATTAGGGTACATTGGAAAATATCACAGTATCACAGTGTGTGCTTCCAAATTATAGTATGTGCTACTTAATTCACAGTGTATGCTACTTAATTCACAGTATGTGCTACTTAATTCACAGTGTGTCCTACTTAATTATAGTATGTGCTACTTTATTCACAGTGTATGCTCATTAACTCATAGTATGTGCTACTTAATTAACAGTATGTGCTACTTAATCACAGTGAGTGCTTGCTTATTATAAGGTACATTGTAAGGTTAATTTGTTTTAAAAAGTTTTTAGGGTACATTGGAAAATATCACAGTATCACAGTGTGTACTTCCTAATTATAGTATGTGCTACTTAATACACAGTATGTGCTACTTAATTCACAGTATGTGTCCTACTTAATTATAGTATGTGCTACTTTATTAACAGTGTATGCTCATTAACTCATAGTATGTGCTACTTAATTAACAGTATGTGCTACTTAATCACAGTGAGTGCTTCCTAATTATAAGGTACATTGTGAGGTTAATTTGTTTTAAAAAGTTTTTAGGGTACATTGGAAAATATCAAAGTATCACAGTGTGTGCTTCCTAATTATAGTATGTGCTACTTAATACACAGTATGTGCTACTTAATTCACAGTATGTGCTACATAATTCACAGAATGTGCTAGTTAATTCACAGTATGTGCTACTTAATTCACAGTATGTGTTACTAATTCACAGCTTGTGCTACTTAATTCACAGTATGTGCTACTTAAATCACTTTCATTGAATATCTTCACAATTTCGCAGAATTATTATGTATTTTTAATATTAGCGCGCTCCCTCTAACATTCGTATTTACATATATCCCTTTCAGACCATCTTCTTCTTCTTTTTGAATGCTTACTACGAGCTCTAAGCAGTTATAATAGTTGCGCACAAATAATTGATTGTAAGTTTTGACTACAATATGGTATTTGACAATGTTAGACACCTCCTTATCTCCGCTCCGAGGACCAAATTGCTATTTTTAAACACTACAGATTACGCTACTCGCTAATTATTCAAGGACATTTACATATATCTCCTTCAGACCATCTTCTTCTTCTTTTTGAATGCTTACTACGAGCTCTAAGCAGGTATAATAGTTGCGCACAAATAATTGATTGTAAGTTTTGACTACAATATGGTATTTGACAATGTTAGACACCTCCTTATCTCCGCTCCGAGGACCAAATTGCTATTTTTAAACACTGCAGATTACGCTACTCGCTAATTATTCAAGGACATTTACATATATCTCCTTCAGACCATCTTCTTCTTCTTTTTGAATGCTTACTACGAGCTCTAAGCAGTTATAAAAGTTGCGCACAAATAATTGATTGTAAGTTTTGACTACAATATGGTATTTGACAATGTTAGACACCTCCTTATCTCCGCTCCGAGGACCAAATTGCTATTTTTAAACACTACAGATTACGCTACTCGCTAATTATTGGCGGACATTTTTTTCAAGAAGATTATTTATTTAATAAAATAAAATAAAATCTTTTTGTTTTAAAACCACGAATTTTTATAACCGGCCGGTTTCGCTTTACTCAAGCATCTTCAGGGTACAAATTATTACTAGACAAGAAGTACAAAATGTGAGCTTATATATAAAAAAAAAAATTGAGGGAGACAACGTGATATAAATATAACAAACACAGAGAAATCATACAATACATTTACACAAGTACAAAAGACATGGGAAAAACCGAAAGATAATTATATTGACTAATTGATTATAAAATATATCTGGAGAAACAAAGCATCAACTGACATGGTGATAAGGAGAACTTGGACATTTTTAATGGTTTATTGGAAACAAACTTAACATTGGACTACTTGATATTTCTAATAGATTATTAAGAATAGGACTTTTGGTTTTTACAGCTTTTTTATTTCCAGTGCTTCAAGATTATTGAGTCTGTTATCATGCCCGTTTGTATGTAAAATATTAGCGCCTGTGTTATGACAGAAATAATGATCTTTACTAATCAGATGATTGGCAAATTCAGAGAAACCGTTTTTGTTGAGACAACGAAGATGCTCTTTAATCCTAATATTAAACATTACGTGTTGTCTTACAGATATAAAATGCCACACAGTTATTACAATTTAATTTATAAATGCCTGAATGGCTTAGTTTGTAGTCTTTATCTTTTTCTTTATTATTAAGAATAATAAAGATCGTGGTTTTAAAACAAAAAGTATTTTATTATATTTTATTAAATATGTCAAACCACAAAGTGATTGCTTTCTACAATGTGATTATTTATTTATTTAAAAGCATACGGCACAACATTAACATGGGTATCAACAACTATACTTTGCATCTGTATGGAATTAGAGTTTGGATCTACTATGTGGGTTTCATTTATGCTTTAATTTGTATATTATTATATTATATAAACAAAACTGGCAATATTATATAAACCAGCATGGCCTCATCACAGGTCGCTCCACCTTAAGTAATTTAATGATTTATGAAAATTACATATCTGAATCTCTGGGTCTCAAACAACAAGTGGACAGTATCTATATGTATACACTGACTTTAGTCAAGCTTTTGATAAGGTTCGACATCACATACTTATTTATAAACTTCGATCGTTGGGCATCAAAGGTAAATTATTGAGTTGGATTGTTAGTTATCTTAGCCATAGGGTGCTTAGTGTAAAGATTAATTCTGTACAATCTTATATATTCGAGGCCACAAGTGGGGTTCCTCAAGGGTCCCACCTCGGCCCAATATTTTTCTTATTATTCATCAATGACATTGTTGACCAATTTAATGATGTAGAAGTTCTGCTATTTGCTGACGACTTAAAAATATATAAAAGAATACGAAATGTATACGATTGTCAAATTTTACAGAGTAATTTAGAACAACTTCATCAATGGTGTGAACAAAATGCTTTATTTTTTAACATTCAGTAATGTCAAGTAATACGATTTTCCAAAACTCGTTATAATATATTACATGAATATACATTAAATAATATTAAATTAATACCAGTATCGCATATTCGTGACTTGGGTGTAATATTCGTTGAAAACTTGTCATTCATTGAACACATCAACTATATAACTAATAAGGCTTTAAAGATGCTTGGCTTCCTTTGCAGAACTTTAACCGATTTTAAGTCCATAGATTGTATGAGAACCCTCTATATTTCATTAGTCAGAAGTCAATTGGAGTATAATTCACCTATTTGGTCCCCTTTATATAAAGTTCACTCCAATAATATAGAAAGAGTTCAGCACAAATTTCTTAACTACGTAAATTTTAAGCTCGGAATTCCTATTGATTACATTAATTATGTCAGTTTGATGAATCAATTGCATCTAATAACACTGTCTGACAGGAGAATTATTTCAGACCTGGTTGTGTTACACAGAGTCATTAACAACTTAATTGATAGTCCTGCCATCCTTGCCACTATTAAACTACATGTGCCGACTAGGAATACAAGGCAAAATATAACATTCTTCTGTAATACATACTCGACCAACTATCAGACACACTCACTGACCAACAGGATGCATGATCTGGGCAACAAGTATGGGGGTGTTATTGATTTATTTATTGACTCCATATATAGAATTAAGCATAATCTACATCAACACTTTGTTGAATCCTACAAATTAGAGTAGCTTTATTAATTATAAGATGAAAAACTGAAAATTATTTATTTTTCTTTGGTGCAATCTTCACTCATATACGGAATAATAGGATGGGGCGGTGCGCTTAATGCACATATCAAACCTTTACAAATAACTCAAAATTATGTTATCAAAGTTATGTATAATCGGAAAAGAACATTTTCAACAGAGAATCTAAACTATTCTGTCTCCGTAAACTATTTATTTATGAAACACATCTTTAAAAACAAAAATAATTTCGAAATAAATGAAAACAGAATTGAAATAATAATGTATTTTAAACTCCCCAAACGAATACAAAACAAATGCAAACATACTGCAGTTTCATTGGACCAATATTTTACCGAAAAATATTCAAATGATTACTAAACTTCCTTAATATTTAGAAGAGTTAAAATTATGGCTTTTCGATACAGCAGTTGAAACTTTTTTATTTAATTTGTATCAATTTATGTTTCTCATAAAATATTCAACATATATTACACTAAACACTTATAACTTCACTATACACTATTGTAAACACATTTTATACAAATCGCTTAGACAAAATGTAATCTTGTTTTTGTTTTATATGCCCACAGTTTGTTTATTTCTAGGTACAATAATATAATAACTTAAATATATTAGCCACGCACAGGCTGCGCCTTAGTGGGTTCCCATTATTCGTATTGATTTATATAATATGTAATTAATGTAAAAATTGGGAAAAATAAAGGAATTAAAAAAAAGATCGATTGTGCGATTTGTAAGAAATGTATTTGATGATTTATTTTTAGTTTTATTTATTTATTTATTTATTTATTTATATATATATACGCCTAAAAAGGCTTTTACATAGAAGTGATACATGATGCAGTACAATAAGAGAATATGTATTATACAGGAGATATTGACAATAAATAGATGTAATCCATTTTAAAAAAGGAAAATAAATAACATAAAGTAAAAAAGAAATTACAACAACATTACATATAAAACAAATCGTTAAAACTAATTTACCAAAGCTACTCTAATTTGTAGGATTCAACAAAGTGTTGATTATTATTTCGAATTTATTTTTTTTATTTTCGAATATTTGTTGTTATTTCGAAATTATTTTTGTTTTTAAAGATGTGTTTCATAAATAAATAGTTTACGGAGACAGAATAGTTTAGATTCTCTGTTGAAAATGTTCTTTTCCGATTATACATAACTTTGATAACATAATTTTGAGTTATTTGTAAAGGTTTGATATGTGCATTAAGCGCACCGCCCCATCCTATTATTCCGTATATGAGTGAAGATTGCACCAAAGAAAAATAAATAATTTTCAGTTTTTCATCTTATAATTAATAATCTAGTTGCAACTGTGTTTTTCAAATTTTGATTCATTTTGTTAAAACATACAATGTAATACATTATTTTCTATAATAATAATGTTAGTTTAAAAGTTGGCAACATCTTGTGTGTGGCAACCCATTTGGATTTCGTTTCTTTTATCTATGCTCTGTACACTGCTGTCATCTTTCTTGTAATACGTACATCGTCAATAAAACCAGTTATTAAAAAGTGTTATATGTTTTAATTTAATAAACACAAAAGATTACAACAGGTTATGGGCCCAGATCACCACAGGCCACATACCTATCAAAAATAAAGTGCAGTGAAGTGACTAGTTGAAAACAATTACCGGAGAAACGCAAATAAACCTCACACCGTGTTGACGTTGGAGGTTAAGTTGCCGGGAAGGAGAAAAATACTTGCTACATTCGGCTGCAAGGAAGGAAATACTAGTAAGAAAAGAATTGAAAGACACGATGGACGGAAATAATACAGTTATCAAACTGGAAGGAATAAAAAACTGGAATGTTTGGAAGTTTCAAACAATGGTGTTGTTACGGGGTCAAAATTTAATTAATGTCGTTGAAGGCGTAAAAGGGCAAGGCTCCGAGGAACAGAAAGCATGGGAGACACAAGATGCTAAGGCTCAAACAATGTTAGTGACCAGGATGACCGAGGAAGTGATGTTACATATATTATCTTGCACTACTGCTGCAGAGATGTGGCGAAAGTTAACGAGCATTTTTGAACAAAAAAGTGAAACAAGTATTCACATAATCCAGCAAAGATTCTTCCAATATAAATATGAAGAAGGAATGGAGATGTCAGTCTTCCTGTCAAAAATACAGGAATTACAAAATCAACTCAAACAAATGGGTGAAGAAATTTCGGAAAAATTCATAATTACGAAGGTATTGATGTCATTGCCAGATATTTACAAACACTTCATATCAGCATGGGAGTCTGCGCCAGATAACAAACAAACCTATGATAACCTTGTCGCTCGTTTGTTAGTGGAAGAGGAGAGAGTAAGGGAAAAGGCTGAACTCGCATCGCCGTCATCTGCGTTTATGGTAAAGAAAACTGCTCCAATTAAAAGAAATATAAAGTGTTTCAAATGTAATAAGATGGGACATTATCAATCTGAGTGTATGAGTCATGTGAATAATAACCATCGTAACTTTCCAAACAAAAGTGAAAAAAAGTGTTTTTATTGCAACAAAGTTGGGCACATCAAGGGTGAGTGCTGGCATAAAAATGGAAAGGAGAAAAATGCGTTTGTAGTACAAAAAATACCTAAAGAACTGTATCAACAGTCAAAGTGGTTGGTGGACACAGGAGCCAGCGAACATATGTGTCAAGACAAAAATCTGTTTTCGACATTTTCACCAGAAGTGTCACAAAAGTCTGTGATAATAGGTGATGGTACTCAAATAAATGTTATTGGTTGCGGACAAGTGGAACTAGAAGTATTCAATGGACACCGGTGGGTCGAGACAACCATATATAATGTATTGTGCGTGCCAGACTTAAAAATAAACTTGTTCTCTGTAAATTGTGCGGCTGACAAAGGTTATGTCATGTTGACAGATCAAAACATTTGCAAATTTTCCAAGAATAATAAAGTATGTGCGGTAGCAAATCGTGTTGGAAATATGTATATTATGGATGTTCGTTATAAATATAAAAACTGCTTTGCAAATGTAACTACAGTTAAATCAAGTTTGAGTGAGTGGCATGAGAAACTTGTTCACCAGAATATACAGCAGGTGAAAGACGTGTTAGAGAACAATAATATTAAAGTCTCAAGTAATTCTCTTCAGAAGTGTCAAGGCTGCTTACAGGGTAAATCACACCGGCTGCCCTTTATGAACTCTGAGACAAAAACTGTTAAAACATGTGAACTGATACATGCCGATGTTTGCGGGCCGATGGAGGCAGTATCTGTCGGCGGGGCGAGGTACTTCTTGATTTTAAAAGATGATTACTCTTGCTATAGAACTGTATATTTTATTAAAAAGAAGGACGAAGTGATTAATTGTATTAAAGATTTTGTAAACAAAGCTGAAAATGTCACGGGTAACAAAATAATCACTTTTAGAAGTGACAACGGCTTAGAATTCAGTAATAAGGCTGTGTCATCTTTGTTCTCAAACCGGGGTATAGTACACCAAACTTCTGTACCATACACGGCACAACAGAATGGCAAGGCGGAACGGGAGATAAGAACCTTAACAGAAGCAGCAAGGTCAATGCTGTGTGCCAAGAACCTTCAAAAAAAAATATGGGCAGAAGCAGTCAACACTGCAGCCTATGTTCTCAACAGAACCAGTAGAAGTAATGAACCAGGAAAAACACCCTATGAATTATGGACAGACAAACATTTTGATCTCAGTAACCTACATATCTTTGGTACGCCCGTAGCTGTTCATATTCCAAAAGAAAAACGAAGAAAATGGGGTTCTAAAGGAGAAAATGGAATCTTGGTAGGGTACGGAGAAAATGTGAAAGGGTATAGAATTTTTTATCCTGATAAAAATGATGTTCTAATAAAGAGGGATGTAATTTTTCTGGAACCTGTTATTGGGAAATGTAATAGCTTAAACCTAGAGTCTGTAACAGAAGAATACAACGATAAAACCGACAATAACCAGCAAAAGTTAGTAGAAGATGTTGTGAGTGATCCAAACATTGCAAATCAGATGTCAGATGATGAGCAGCACAGCTTATATGAACCTGAAGAATCAAGTGATGAAGATAGTGAACGCGATAGTGATAGTACATTACAGCCAGCTTCTCGTCAAACCAAACGTGTCAGAAAGGCGCCACAATTCTATACTTGCCAAAATGTGTACACTGCAGAGACAGAACCAGGCACCTATAAGGAAGCTATGCAGAGGAGTGATGCCTGTCAGTGGGAAGAAGCTGTAAAACAAGAACTGGATACTCTCAAAGAAAATAATACTTGGACAGTTTGCGCTGTACCTGAAAAACAAAACATTATTAGTAGTAAGTGGGTATTCAAAATAAAGAAAGTTGATAATATTATTCAATATAAAGCAAGATTGGTTGCCAGAGGTTTTGAACAGAATGATACAAAAGATTTATATGAAATTTACTCACCTGTTGCCAAATTGTCAACATTTAGATTATTTGTTTCAGTTGCTACAAAATTAAAACTATCAATACATCAGATGGATGTCACTGGGGCTTTTTTTATATGGGGATATAAAGGAAACTGTGTTTATTAAATTACCGGAAGGGGCATATAATGGTTGTGATAATATTGTAAAACTAAATAAATCATTGTATGGGCTAAAAAAATCCCCTAAATATTGGAATGAAAAATTTAACCATGTAATAAGTAAAGCAGGCTATGTAAAGTCAAAGAATGATCCTTGTTTGTTTACTAAATGTAATGGAGAAAACCAAACTTATGTCTTACTTTACGTCGATGACCTCTTGATGTTTAGTAATAATGAACAGGAATTAAGTGATCTTAAATTAAAATTACACAATGCGTTTAAGATGAAAGATTTGGGACTAATTTCAAATTTTCTTGGTATCAGTGTTAAACAGAATTTGAAAGATGGTGTAACTGAATTATGTCAAAGATCTTATTTAGAAAATGTATTAAAAAGATTTAACATGGAAAATTGCAAACCCATGTATACCCCTATTGATCAAAATTTTAATGTAAAAATCTTAGAATCCAAAGAATGTAAGTCTGACAAGGATATTGAAAATACTTGTAGGAAAATTATAGGAAGTTTAATGTATGCGGTCTCAGGCACTAGGCCAGACCTTTGTGTAGCTGTATCTATATTAAGTGAGTACCAAAATAATGCAAGTGATGTTTTGTTGACTCATTTAAAAAGAATTTTAAGATATATAAAATATACTCTAGATTTTAAGCTGATTTTCAAATGTAATGATGATGGACTTGTTGGGCATTGTGATGCAGATTGGGGTGGTGACACACGAGATAGAAAGTCTACCACTGGCTACTGTTTCAAGTTCTCCAATTGTATTATATCGTGGTGTTCTAAGAAACAGTGTTCCGTAAGCTTATCATCAACCGAGGCAGAATATGTTGCAGTCAGTATGGCGGCTAGTGAATCTTGTTGGCTGTCAAGTTTATTGAAAGACTTTAATAACATAAATGTTTGTCCCGTACCTATATACTGTGATAACCAGTCTGCCATAATGGTTGCAAATACTGATAATATTAAAAGACTAAAACATATTGATATACGTTATCATTTTGTCAAAGATTTAATTAAGGAATGTAAGATATGTTTAGTGTATGTTAAGACTGAGGATCAAATAGCTGATATGTTTACTAAGTCATTAAACAAAAACCTATTGTTTAAATTTGTTACTCAATGTGGCCTAATGTAAAATCTCTCAGTTATAACATAGGTGGTTAAAAGTTATAGATATAGATAATGTAAGAATGTGTTACATTGAGCGGGGGTGTTAAAACATACAATGTAATACATTATTTTCTATAATAATAATGTTAGTTTAAAAGTTGGCAACATCTTGTGTGTGGCAACCCATTTGGATTTCGTTTCTTTTATCTATGCTCTGTACACTGCTGTCATCTTTCTTGTAATACGTACATCGTCAATAAAACCAGTTATTAAAAAGTGTTATATGTTTTAATTTAATAAACACAAAAGATTACAACACATTTAGTAAACACTTTACAGGTATTATTATCTAAAATCGTAAAAAACTTGACCTTACTGAATGTACTGAATTATTAAATGAATTGATTTACTAGGCCGCACACGCATTTGTGATTTATTTTTAATTAAAAACATTGTAGACGATTTCTAATCAAAATGTTTAGATTGTGTTCAACATAATATAATGAATGGTAATGAAATCTAAAATTAATTTGTCAAGTAATTACACATGCACACGTATAAACCAACAATATTATAAACTGTTGTTTTCCAAATTAAAAAGCTTTCGGTGATGTAATTAACATATCATAAATAAGCTTGACATTAAAATAATCATGCATTTGAAGGTCATAGAGAAAAAAACATTTAGAAAGAAGCACTCATTTAACCTTTTGGGTGCCAGTACACGATTAATCGTTGGGGTGCGATTAATTCTTGGGACATGTGAGAACTGTAAACTGAAATTTAGTATGACAAAAAAATGGAAAGTGAAAGAACATAATGATGTTTTTTATGAGCTATAGTAGATACTGTTCTTTAGCAGAAATCATTTCAGATATATTATACTATAATACAAAGAAGCGCAGGTGTGATAGAATGAGAGAGTGTTTCTGTCATACACCGGGACACACATATACTGTATTGTACTGTTGTATGCTGGGTAGCGTAATGCTAGAGAAAGGAATGTGATGAAGAGGAATGTGACGGTAGCGAAACAACTCATTTAGGTGATTCATTATCGTCAGGTACACTTGTCTCGCTAGAACTAAATTTTTTTTGAAATCTTTTCAGATGCTCTTTCAAATCACTTTACATTTTCATAATGAGTATTTCTAAACCCAAATTAAACTATTCCAGGACTCAGTGGTTTTATTTTAGAGAAAATAACCTTAAAAGTTATCTTTAAGAACATAGAATGACACATACTTAATGTTCAACCCGTTTGATGTAGTTACTAAATAACCTTAATAGCTATCTTTAAGAACATAGAATGACATAGACTTGTTCAACACGTTTGGTGTAGGTACTAAATAACCTTAAAAGTTATCTTTAAGAATATAGAGTGACATAGACTTAATTTTCAACACGTTTGGCATAGGTACTAAATATATGCCATATATACAACACTAACCACATTTTTGAACAAAAAAACAAATTTCGACAAACACAAACGATCATTAATAGACTTTTAAGACAAGCGTACATAAAAACTCTGACGGTAAACCAAAGCTTTGGACAAAGACAGAACAAATATCAGGAAATAAAACATTTAACATTTTTTCATATAAAAAAATGAGGGAAACAAACATTTCACAAAAAATAAAAAGATGGATTAAAAAAAAAAAAACCCACATTAAAAAAATAGGTAACAGAATAAAACATTTACAGTAAAAGGCAATCCGAGTATATACAACAATACCATATAAAATATAGCAAGACGCAATCCCAGTAAATACAACAGTACCACATAACATATAGTAAAACGCAATCCTAGTTTTATTTTATTTCTTTTCAATTTATTATTCGACAATATTATCTTCATAGAATTTTATTAAATAAAATTGTAACATTAGCACGAGCAAAGTACTAAGTGTTTCAATAAAAAAAAACAGTAAAAAAAACATAATTGAAGAACGTTTATGACCTAAAAAGTGAATTTCACGAAATAAGCATCCTGTCATTTCACACAACTCTACCTCGGCACACACTACCTGCCTTATTCATATTCATTTAGCGTCGTGAAAAGTCACATTAAAGTATGTAAATCGCCCCCGAGGCCTCCACCGCCCCCCCCGATCTCTACATTGCCCCAGGGGTCGATATAGATATGGGGACTCAGTGGGTTAAGCTACCCAAAGTAAAGCGCACTTTAGGCGTGTCATTGAATGGCGCCGCTCAAACGTTGTATTATCAATTTTATTGGTTTGGCCCGTTTTTATTGAAATTATTTTTTAATATATTTAAAAAAATATTTATCCTCGGTCCTTATCTTGTGTAGATGAATAGGCATTTTTTTCGAATAAGTCATTAGTAATTACAGTCGATGTAATGTAGTTTTGTAACAGTAACAGTGTGGTATACAGCGGTGAATAGAGGAATAAGTCGGAGCATTGCGGGATACACTTGTCTTATTCATAGTTGGTCACGTTACGTAAGAATGATGTATGTAGAAATGAGGAAATTAAAATGCAGAAAGAGTGTGGAGGAATTTTCTATTCCTGCTTTTGAGGCTCCCCCAATTTATTGAAGCCCTTCAACGTCCGAACCCTAAGAATTACAGTTCAGTCATAGCCCTTCAACGTCCGAACCCTAAGAATTACAGTTCAGTCATAGCCCTTCAACGTCCGAACCCTAAAGATTACAGTTCAGTCATAATAAATGGTAAACGGTATGAGTGTCAAACTCTATCCGCTAGACTACTAGCCGAGTATCTTGCCCGCCAGGTAACACACTTTTTTAAATTAAGATTATTGCGTCTTAAAAGTAATTTATTTTCATAGAAATTGGTGTTTTTCCCAAATAACACTTTATCTGTTCTTCGTCAACTCTGACCCCGAATCTCCTTATCAGGGAACGAACCATTTTGTATAAAAACTTTCCGCTCGCCATTATTCATTGATCGTCAATCATCAGAAAGCGACTAAATTCAGTCTGCACGGAGTCTGTACTTCCCCACCTTCCTCTTTCCCTTCCCACTAATTAAGCAGTTGGGACTCAATGGGCTGCGGGGGAATGAGGCGTTGAGAGCCCTATTGAGGAACAGAGGAATTTAAAAAGAAACATTCTCTATGAAATCAACTGAATCGTAGGAAGCACGACTGCAATAATATCGCAGATTAATCGTTCAATAAGTGATTACTAATTTAATTAATAATACTTATTATTGATGGGTTAAAATTTTTTTTTTTAATAAAAATATTTCAAATAATGTACAAATTCCTAGAGAAAAAATGTTTTTACTGTAAAAATACTGCATTATTTAATTAATAATCTTATCAGAATAATGAAAATCTACTCACATTCATCATTTTACGTGGAAAATGTGGCTTGTGCAATGATGGAGGACTAAACTAGTACAGAATCAAACCGGTTTACAAACAAATGGGTTAATTACCAACGAGGAAGCTACCAACTGGTTGGTCGTGATATTGTAAAACGAACGGTGAACTTCGTCTTGCAAACCTAACAAGATCTTTCTGATTCGATATCCCAGATAGGCCAAAGCTATTTACTTAACAAGATCTTTCTGATCCTATATCCCAGACAGGCCAACGCTATTTACTTAACGAGATCTTTCTGATCCTATATCCCAGACAGGCCAACGCTATTCACTTAACAAGATCTTTCTGATCCTATATCCCAGACAGGCCATCGCTATTTACTTGACAAGATCTTTCTGATCCTATATCCCAGACAGGCCAACGCTATTTACTTAACAAGATCTTTCTGATCCTATATCCCAGACAGGCCAACGCTATTCACTTAACAAGATCTTTCTGATTTTTGACTTTTTGAATAAATGGCATACAGAGCTCCGGGCCAATAAGGCCCCTTTCTCTTTCAACATGAGCTTAGAATTGGTTGTAGGATGAGATTTTTAGTTGGTGTGATCTTTCTGATCCTATATCCCAGACAGGCCATCGCTATTTCCTTAAGAAGATCTTTCTGATCCTATATCCCAGACAGGCCAATGCTTTTTACTTAACAAGATCTTTCTGATCCTATATCCCAGACATGCCAACGCTATTTACTTAACAAGATCTTTCTGATCCTAAATCCCAGACATGCCAACGCTATTTACTTAACAAGATATTTCTGATCCTATATCACAGAAGGGCCAACGTTATTTACTTAACAAGATCTTTCTGATCCTATATCCCAGACAGGCCAACGCTATTCACTTAACAAGATCTTTCTGATCCTATATCCCAGACAGGCCAACGCTATTCACTTAACAAGATCTTTCTGATCCTATATCCCAGACAGGCCAACGCTATTTACTTAACAAGATCTTTCTGATCCTATATCCCAGACAGGCCAAAGCTATTTACTTAACAAGATATTTCTGATCCTATATCCCAGACAGGCCATCGCTATTCACTTAACAAGATCTTTCTGATCCTATATCCCAGACAGGCCATCGCTATTTACTTAACAAGATCTTTCTGATCCTATATCCCAGACAGGCCAACGCTATTTACTTAACAAGATCTTTCTGATCCTATATCCCAGACAGGCCATCGCTATTTACTTAACAAGATCTTTCTGATCCTATATCCCAGACAGGCCAAAGCTATTTACTTAACAAGATCTTTCTGATCCTATATCCCAGACAGGCCAACGCTATTCACTTAACAAGATCTTTCTGATTTTTGACTTTTTGAATAAATGGCATACAGAGCTCCGGGCCAATAAGGCCCCTTTCTCTTTCAACATGAGCTTAGAATTGGTTGTAGGATGAGATTTTTAGTTGGTGTGATCTTTCTGATCCTATATTCCAGACAGGCCATCGCTTTTTCCTTAACAAGATCTTTCTGATCCTATATCCCAGACAGGCCAATGCTTTTTACTTAACAAGATCTTTCTGATCCTATATCCCAGACATGCCAACGCTATTTACTTAACAAGATCTTTCTGATCCTATATCCCAGACATGCCAACGCAATTTACTTAACAAGATCTTTCTGATCCTATATCCCAGACAGGCCAACGCTTTTTACTTAACAAGATCTTTCTGATCTTATATCCCAGACATGCCAACGCTATGTACTTAACAAGATCTTTCTGATCCTATATCCCAGACATGCCAACGCTATTTACTTAACAAGATCTTTCTGATCCTATATCCCAGACAGGCCAACGCTATTTACTTAACAAGATCTTTCTGATCCTATATTCCAGACATGCACACGCTATTTACTTAACAAGATCTTTCTGATCCTATATCCCAGACATGCCAACGCTATTTACTTTACAAGATATTTCTGATCCTATATCCCAGAAGGGCCGACGTTATTTACTTAACAAGATCTTTCTGATCCTATATCCCAGACAGGCTAACGCTATTCACTTAACAAGATCTTTCTGATCCTATATCCCAGACAGGCCAACGCTATTCACTTAACAAGATCTTTCTGATCCTATATCCCAGACAGGCCATCGCTATTTACTTAACAAGATCTTTCTGATCCTATATCCCAGACAGGCCAACGCTATTTACTTAACAAGATCTTTCTGATCCTATATCCCAGACAGGCCAACGCTATTCACTTAACAAGATCTTTCTGATCCTATATCCCAGACAGGCCATCGCTATTTACTTAAAAAGATCTTTCTGATCCTATATCCTAGACAGGCCAACGCTATTTACTTAACAAGATCTTTCTGATCCTATATCCCAGACATGCCAACGCTATTTACTTAACAAGATCTTTCTGATCCTATATCCCAGACATGCCAACGCTATTTACTTAACAAGATCTTTCTGATCCTATATCCCAGACAGGCCAACGCTATTCACTTAACAAGATCTTTCTGATCCTATATCCCAGACAGGCCATCGCTATTTACTTAACAAGATCTTTCTGATCCTATATCCCAGACAGGCCAACGCTATTTACTTAACAAGATCTTTCTGATCCTATATCCCAGACAGGCCAACGCTATTCACTTAACAAGATCTTTCTGATTTTTGACTTTTTGAATAAATGGCATACAGAGCTCCGGGCCAATAAGGCCCCTTTCTCTTTCAACATGAGCTTAGAATTGGTTGTAGGATGAGATTTTTAGTTGGTGTGATCTTTCTGATCCTATATCCCAGACAGGCCATCGCTATTTCCTTAAGAAGATCTTTCTGATCCTATATCCCAGACAGGCCAATGCTTTTTACTTAACAAGATCTTTCTGATCCTATATCCCAGACATGCCAACGCTATTTACTTAACAAGATCTTTCTGATCCTAAATCCCAGACATGCCAACGCTATTTACATAACAAGATATTTCTGATCCTATATCACAGAAGGGCCAACGTTATTTACTTAACAAGATCTTTCTGATCCTATATCCCAGACAGGCCAACGCTATTTACTTAACAAGATCTTTCTGATCCTATATCCCAGACAGGCCAACGCTATTTACTTAACAAGATCTTTCTGATCCTATATCCCAGACAGGCCATCGCTATTCACTTAACAAGATCTTTCTGATCCTATATCCCAGACAGGCCATCGCTATTTACTTAACAAGATCTTTCTGATCCTATATCCCAGACAGGCCAACGCTATTTACTTAACAAGATCTTTCTGATCCTATATCCCAGACAGGCCATCGCTATTTACTTAACAAGATCTTTCTGATCCTATATCCCAGACAGGCCAAAGCTATTTACTTAACAAGATCTTTCTGATCCTATATCCCAGACAGGCCAACGCTATTCACTTAACAAGATCTTTCTGATTTTTGACTTTTTGAATAAATGGCATACAGAGCTCCGGGCCAATAAGGCCCCTTTCTCTTTCAACATGAGCTTAGAATTGGTTGTAGGATGAGATTTTTAGTTGGTGTGATCTTTCTGATCCTATATTCCAGACAGGCCATCGCTTTTTCCTTAACAAGATCTTTCTGATCCTATATCCCAGACAGGCCAATGCTTTTTACTTAACAAGATCTTTCTGATCCTATATCCCAGACATGCCAACGCTATTTACTTAACAAGATCTTTCTGATCCTATATCCCAGACATGCCAACGCTATTTACTTAACAAGATCTTTCTGATCCTATATCCCAGACAGGCCAACGCTTTTTACTTAACAAGATCTTTCTGATCTTATATCCCAGACATGCCAACGCTATTTACTTAACAAGATCTTTCTGATCCTATATCCCAGACATGCCACCAACGCTATTTACTTAACAAGATCTTTCTGATCCTATATTCCAGACATGCCAACGCTATTTACTTAACAAGATCTTTCTGATCCTATATTCCAGACATGCCAACGCTATTTACTTAACAAGATCTTTCTGATCCTATATCCCAGACATGCCAACGCTATTTACTTTACAAGATATTTCTGATCCTATATCCCAGAAGGGCCAACGTTATTTACTTAACAAGATCTTTCTGATCCTATATCCCAGACAGGCCAACGCTATTCACTTAACAAGATCTTTCTGATCCTATATCCCAGACAGGCCAACGCTATTCACTTAACAAGATCTTTCTGATCCTATATCCCAGACAGGCCAACGCTATTTACTTAACAAGATCTTTCTGATCCTATATCCCAGACAGGCCAACGCTATTTACTTAACAAGATCTTTCTGATCCTATATCCCAGACAGGCCATCGCTATTCACTTAACAAGATCTTTCTGATCCTATATCCCAGACAGGCCATCGCTATTTACTTAACAAGATCTTTCTGATCCTATATCCCAGACAGGCCAACGCTATTTACTTAACAAGATCTTTCTGATCCTATATCCCAGACAGGCCAACGCTATTCACTTAACAAGATCTTTCTGATCCTATATCCCAGACAGGCCATCGCTATTTACTTAACAAGATCTTTCTGATCCTATATCCTAGACAGGCCAACGCTATTTACTTAACAAGATCTTTCTGATCCTATATCCCAGACATGCCAACGCTATTTACTTAACAAGATCTTTCTGATCCTATATCCCAGACATGCCAACGCTATTTACTTAACAAGATCTTTCTGATCCTATATCCCAGACAGGCCAACGCTATTTACTTAACAAGATCTTTCTGATCCTATATCCCAGACATGCCAACGCTATTTACTTAACAAGATCTTTCTGATCCTATATCCCAGACAAGCCATAACTATTCACTTAACAAGATCTTTCTGATCCTATATCCCAGACAGGCCAACGCTATTAACTTAACAAGATCTTTCTGATCCTATATCCCAGACATGCCAACGCTATTTACTTAACAAGATCTTTCTGATCCTATATCCCAGACATGCCAACGCTATTTACTTAACAAGATATTTCTGATCCTATATACCAGAAGGGCCAACGTTATTTACTTAACAAGATCTTTCTGATCCTATATCCCAGACAGGCCAACGCTATTCACTTAACAAGATCTTTCTGATCCTATATCCCAGACAGGCCATCGCTATTTACTTAACAAGATCTTTCTGATCCTATATCCCAGACAGGCCAACGCTATTTATTTAACAAGATCTTTCTGATCCTATATCCCAGACAGGCCAACGCTATTCACTTAACAAGATCTTTCTGATTTTTGACTTTTTGAATAAATGGCATACAGAGCTCCGGGCCAATAAGGCCCCTTTCTCTTTCAACATGAGCTTAGAATTGGTTGTAGGATGAGATTTTTAGTTGGTGTGATCTTTCTGATCCTATATCCCAGACAGGCCATCGCTATTTCCTTAAGAAGATCTTTCTGATCCTATATCCCAGACAGGCCAATGCTTTTTACTTAACAAGATCTTTCTGATCCTATATCCCAGACATGCCAACGCTATTTACTTAACAAGATCTTTCTGATCCTAAATCCCAGACATGCCAACGCTATTTACTTAACAAGATATTTCTGATCCTATATCACAGAAGGGCCATCGCTATTCACTTAACAAGATCTTTCTGATCCTATATCCCAGACAGGCCAACGCTATTCACTTAACAAGATCTTTCTGATCCTATATCCCAGACAGGCCAACGCTATTCACTTAACAAGATCTTTCTGATCCTATATCCCAGACAGGCCAACGCTATTTACTTAACAAGATCTTTCTGATCCTATATCCCAGACAGGCCAACGCTATTTACTTAACAAGATCTTTCTGATCCTATATCCCAGACAGGCCATCGCTATTCACTTAACAAGATCTTTCTGATCCTATATCCCAGACAGGCCATCGCTATTTACTTAACAAGATCTTTCTGATCCTATATCCCAGACAGGCCAACGCTATTTACTTAACAAGATCTTTCTGATCCTATATCCCAGACAGGCCATCGCTATTTACTTAACAAGATCTTTCTGATCCTATATCCCAGACAGGCCAAAGCTATTTACTTAACAAGATCTTTCTGATCCTATATCCCAGACAGGCCAACGCTATTCACTTAACAAGATCTTTCTGATTTTTGACTTTTTGAATAAATGGCATACAGAGCTCCGGGCCAATAAGGCCCCTTTCTCTTTCAACATGAGCTAAGAATTGGTTGTAGGATGAGATTTTTAGTTGGGGTGATCTTTCTGATCCTATATTCCAGACAGGCCATCGCTTTTTCCTTAACAAGATCTTTCTGATCCTATATCCTAGACAGGCCAATGCTTTTTACTTAACAAGATCTTTCTGATCCTATATCCCAGACATGCCAACGCTATTTACTTAACAAGATCTTTCTGATCCTATATCCCAGACAGGCCAACGCTATTTACTTAACAAGATCTTTCTGATCCTATATCCCAGACAGGCCATCGCTATTTACTTAACAAGATCTTTCTGATCCTATATCCCAGACAGGCCAAAGCTATTTACTTAACAAGATCTTTCTGATCCTATATCCCAGACAGGCCAACGCTATTTACTTAACAAGATCTTTCTGATCCTATATCCCAGACAGGCCATCGCTATTTACTTAACAAGATCTTTCTGATCCTATATCCCAGACAGGCCAAAGCTATTTACTTAACAAGATCTTTCTGATCCTATATCCCAGACAGGCCAACGCTATTCACTTAACAAGATCTTTCTGATTTTTGACTTTTTGAATAAATGGCATACAGAGCTCCGGGCCAATAAGGCCCCTTTCTCTTTCAACATGAGCTAAGAATTGGTTGTAGGATGAGATTTTTAGTTGGGGTGATCTTTCTGATCCTATATTCCAGACAGGCCATCGCTTTTTCCTTAACAAGATCTTTCTGATCCTATATCCTAGACAGGCCAATGCTTTTTACTTAACAAGATCTTTCTGATCCTATATCCCAGACATGCCAACGCTATTTACTTAACAAGATCTTTCTGATCCTATATCCCAGACATGCCAACGCTATTTACTTAACAAGATCTTTCTGATCCTATATCCCAGACAGGCCAACGCTTTTTACTTAACAAGATTTTTCTGATCCTATATCCCAGACATGCCAACGCTATTTACTTTACAAGATATTTCTGATCCTATATCCCAGAAGGGCCAACGTTATTTACTTAACAAGATTTTTCTGATCCTATATCCCAGACAGGCCAACGCTATTCACTTAACAAGATCTTTCTGATCCTATATCCCAGACAGGCCAACGCTATTCACTTAACAAGATCTTTCTGATCCTATATCCCAGACAGGCCAACGCTATTTACTTAACAAGATCTTTCTGATCCTATATCCCAGACAGGCCAACGCTATTTACTTAAAAAGATCTTTCCGATCCTATATCCCAGACAGGCCATCGCTATTCACTTAACAAGATCTTTCTGATCCTATATCCCAGACAGGCCATCGCTATTTACTTAACAAGATCTTTCTGATCCTATATCCCAGACAGGCCAACGCTATTAACTTAACAAGATCTTTCTGATCCTATATCCCAGACAGGCCAACGCTATTCACTTAACAAGATCTTTCTGATCCTATATCCCAGGCAGGCCATCGCTATTTACTTAACAAGATCTTTCTGATCCTATATCCTAGACAGGCCAACGCTATTTACTTAACAAGATCTTTCTGATCCTATATCCCAGACATGCCAACGCTATTTACTTAACAAGATCTTTCTGATCCTATATCCCAGACATGCCAACGCTATTTACTTAACAAGATCTTTCTGATCCTATATCCCAGACAGGCCAACGCTATTTACTTAACAAAATCTTTCTGATCCTATATCCCAGACATGCCAACGCTATTTACTTAACAAGATCTTTCTGATCCTATATCCCAGACAAGCCATCGCTATTTACTTAACAAGATCTTTCTGATCCTATATCCCAGACAGGCCAACGCTATTTACTTAACAAGATCTTTCTGATCCTATATCCCAGACATGCCAACGCTATTTACTTAACAAGATCTTTCTGATCCTATATCCCAGACAGGCCAACGCTATTTTCTTAACAAGATCTTTCTGATCCTATATCCCAGACAGAACATCGCTATTCACTTAACAAGATCTTTCTGATCCTATATCCCAGACAGGCCAACGCTATTTACTTAACAAGATCTTTCTGATCCTATATCCCAGACAGGCCATCGCTATTTACTTAACAAGATCTTTCTGATCCTATATCCCAGACAGGCCAAAGCTATTTACTTAACAAGATCTTTCTGATCCTATATCCCAGACAGGCCAACGCTATTCACTTTACAAGATCTTTCTGATTTTTGACTTTTTGAATAAATGGCATACAGAGCTCCGGGCCAATAAGGCCCCTTTCTCTTTCAACATGAGCTTAGAATTGG
Organism: Hesperophylax consimilis; assembly: GCF_061612785.1. Taxonomy (NCBI): domain Eukaryota; kingdom Metazoa; phylum Arthropoda; class Insecta; order Trichoptera; family Limnephilidae; genus Hesperophylax; species Hesperophylax consimilis. The sequence goes on from NW_028301295.1 coordinate 111,007, forward strand.
TTGTAGGATGAGATTTTTAGTTGGTGTGATCTTTCTGATCCTATATCCCAGACAGGCCATCGCTATTTCCTTAAGAAGATCTTTTTGATCCTATATCCCAGACAGGCCAATGCTTTTTACTTAACAAGATCTTTCTGATCCTATATCCCAGACATGCCAACGCTATTTACTTAACAAGATCTTTCTGATCCTTAATCCCAGACATGCCAACGCTATTTACTTAACAAGATATTTCTGATCCTATATCACAGAAGGGCCAACGTTATTTACTTAACAAGATCTTTCTGATCCTATATCCCAGACAGGCCAACGCTATTCACTTAACAAGATCTTTCTGATTCTATATCCCAGACAGGCCAACGCTATTCACTTAACAAGATCTTTCTGATCCTATATCCCAGACAGGCCAACGCTATTTACTTAACAAGATCTTTCTGATCCTATATCCCAGACAGGCCAACGCTATTTTCTTAACAAGATCTTTCTGATCCTATATCCCAGACAGGCCATCGCTATTCACTTAACAAGATCTTTCTGATCCTATATCCCAGACAGGCCAACGCTATTTACTTAACAAGATCTTTCTGATCCTATATCCCAGACAGGCCATCGCTATTTACTTAACAAGATCTTTCTGATCCTATATCCCAGACAGGCCAAAGCTATTTACTTAACAAGATCTTTCTGATCCTATATCCCAGACAGGCCAACGCTATTCACTTAACAAGATCTTTCTGATTTTTGACTTTTTGAATAAATGGCATACAGAGCTCCGGGCCAATAAGGCCCCTTTCTCTTTCAACATGAGCTTAGAATTGGTTTGAGGATGAGATTTTTAGTTGGTGTGATCTTTCTGATCCTGTATTCCAGACAGGCCATCGCTTTTTCCTTAACAAGATCTTTCTGATCCTATATCCCAGACAGGCCAATGCTTTTTACTTAACAAGATCTTTCTGATCCTATATCCCAGACATGCCAACGCTATTTACTTAACAAGATCTTTCTGATCCTATATCCCAGACATGCCAACGCTATTTACTTAACAAGATCTTTCTGATCCTATATCCCAGACAGGCCAACGCTTTTTACTTAACAAGATCTTTCTGATCTTATATCCCAGACATGCCAACGCTATTTACTTAACAAGATCTTTCTGATCCTATATCCCAGACATGCCAACGCTATTTACTTAACAAGATCTTTCTGATCCTATATCCCAGACAGGCCAACGCTATTTACTTAACAAGATCTTTCTGATCCTATATTCCAGACATGCCAACGCTATTAACTTAACAAGATCTTTCTGATCCTTTATCCCAGACATGCCAACGCTATTTACTTTACAAGATATTTCTGATCCTATATCCCAGAAGGGCCAAGGTTATTTACTTAACAAGATCTTTCTGATCCTATATCCCAGACAGGCCAACGCTATTCACTTAACAAGATCTTTCTGATCCTATATCCCAGACAGGCCAACGCTATTCACTTAACAAGATCTTTCTGATCCTATATCCCAGACAGGCCAACGCTATTTACTTAACAAGATCTTTCTGATCCTATATCCCAGACAGGCCATCGCTATTCACTTAACAAGATCTTTCTGATCCTATATCCCAGACAGGCCATCGCTATTTACTTAACAAGATCTTTCTGATCCTATATCCCAGACAGGCCAACGCTATTTACTTAACAAGATCTTTCTGATCCTATATCCCAGACAGGCCATCGCTATTTACTTAACAAGATCTTTCTGATCCTATATCCCAGACAGGCCAAAGCTATTTACTTAACAAGATCTTTCTGATCCTATATCCCAGACAGGCCAACGCTATTCACTTAACAAGATCTTTCTGATTTTTGACTTTTTAAATAAATGGCATACAGAGCTCCGGGCCAATAAGGCCCCTTTCTCTTTCAACATGAGCTTAGAATTGGTTGTAGGATGAGATTTTTAGTTGGTGTGATCTTTCTGATCCTATATTCCAGACAGGCCATCGCTTTTTCCTTAACAAGATCTTTCTGATCCTATATCCCAGACAGGCCAATGCTTTTTACTTAACAAGATCTTTCTGATCCTATATCCCAGACAGGCCAACGCTATTTACTTAACAAGATCTTTCTGATCCTATATCCCAGACAGGCCAACGCTATTTACTTAACAAGATCTTTCTGATCCTATATCCCAGACAGGCCATCGCTATTCACTTAACAAGATCTTTCTGATCCTATATCCCAGACAGGCCATCGCTATTTACTTAACAAGATCTTTCTGATCCTATATCCCAGACAGGCCAACGCTATTTACTTAACAAGATCTTTCTGATCCTATATCCCAGACAGGCCATCGCTATTTACTTAACAAGATCTTTCTGATCCTATATCCCAGACAGGCCAAAGCTATTTACTTAACAAGATCTTTCTGATCCTATATCCCAGACAGGCCAACGCTATTCACTTAACAAGATCTTTCTGATTTTTGACTTTTTGAATAAATGGCATACAGAGCTCCGGGCCAATAAGGCCCCTTTCTCTTTCAACATGAGCTTAGAATTGGTTGTAGGATGAGATTTTTAGTTGGTGTGATCTTTCTGATCCTATATTCCAGACAGGCCATCGCTTTTTCCTTAACAAGATCTTTCTGATCCTATATCCCAGACAGGCCAATGCTTTTTACTTAACAAGATCTTTCTGATCCTATATCCCAGACATGCCAACGCTATTTACTTAACAAGATCTTTCTGATCCTATATCCCAGACATGCCAACGCTATTTACTTAACAAGATCTTTCTGATCCTATATCCCAGACAGGCCAACGCTTTTTACTTAACAAGATCTTTCTGATCTTATATCCCAGACATGCCAACGCTATTTACTTAACAAGATCTTTCTGATCCTATATCCCAGACATGCCACCAACGCTATTTACTTAACAAGATCTTTCTGATCCTATATTCCAGACATGCCAACGCTATTTACTTAACAAGATCTTTCTGATCCTATATTCCAGACATGCCAACGCTATTTACTTAACAAGATCTTTCTGATCCTATATCCCAGACATGCCAACGCTATTTACTTAACAAGATATTTCTGATCCTATATCCCAGAAGGGCCAACGTTATTTACTTAACAAGATCTTTCTGATCCTATATCCCAGACAGGCCAACGCTATTCACTTAACAAGATCTTTCTGATCCTATATCCCAGACAGGCCAACGCTATTCACTTAACAAGATCTTTCTGATCCTATATCCCAGACAGGCCAACGCTATTTACTTAACAAGATCTTTCTGATCCTATATCCCAGACAGGCCAACGCTATTTACTTAACAAGATCTTTCTGATCCTATATCCCAGACAGGCCATCGCTATTCACTTAACAAGATCTTTCTGATCCTATATCCCAGACAGGCCATCGCTATTTACTTAACAAGATCTTTCTGATCCTATATCCCAGACAGGCCAACGCTATTTACTTAACAAGATCTTTCTGATCCTATATCCCAGACAGGCCAACGCTATTCACTTAACAAGATCTTTCTGATCCTATATCCCAGACAGGCCATCGCTATTTACTTAACAAGATCTTTCTGATCCTATATCCTAGACAGGCCAACGCTATTTACTTAACAAGATCTTTCTGATCCTATATCCCAGACATGCCAACGCTATTTACTTAACAAGATCTTTCTGATCCTATATCCCAGACATGCCAACGCTATTTACTTAACAAGATCTTTCTGATCCTATATCCCAGACAGGCCAACGCTATTTACTTAACAAGATCTTTCTGATCCTATATCCCAGACATGCCAACGCTATTTACTTAACAAGATCTTTCTGATCCTATATCCCAGACAAGCCAAAACTATTCACTTAACAAGATCTTTCTGATCCTATATCCCAGACAGGCCAACGCTATTAACTTAACAAGATCTTTCTGATCCTATATCCCAGACATGCCAACGCTATTTACTTAACAAGATCTTTCTGATCCTATATCCCAGACATGCCAACGCTATTTACTTAACAAGATATTTCTGATCCTATATACCAGAAGGGCCAACGTTATTTACTTAACAAGATCTTTCTGATCCTATATCCCAGACAGGCCAACGCTATTCACTTAACAAGATCTTTCTGATCCTATATCCCAGACAGGCCATCGCTATTTACTTAACAAGATCTTTCTGATCCTATATCCCAGACAGGCCAACGCTATTTATTTAACAAGATCTTTCTGATCCTATATCCCAGACAGGCCAACGCTATTCACTTAACAAGATCTTTCTGATTTTTGACTTTTTGAATAAATGGCATACAGAGCTCCGGGCCAATAAGGCCCCTTTCTCTTTCAACATGAGCTTAGAATTGGTTGTAGGATGAGATTTTTAGTTGGTGTGATCTTTCTGATCCTATATCCCAGACAGGCCATCGCTATTTCCTTAAGATTATCTTTCTGATCCTATATCCCAGACAGGCCAATGCTTTTTACTTAACAAGATCTTTCTGATCCTATATCCCAGACATGCCAACGCTATTTACTTAACAAGATCTTTCTGATCCTAAATCCCAGACATGCCAACGCTATTTACTTAACAAGATATTTCTGATCCTATATCACAGAAGGGCCATCGCTATTCACTTAACAAGATCTTTCTGATCCTATATCCCAGACAGGCCAACGCTATTCACTTAACAAGATCTTTCTGATCCTATATCCCAGACAGGCCAACGCTATTCACTTAACAAGATCTTTCTGATCCTATATCCCAGACAGGCCAACGCTATTTACTTAACAAGATCTTTCTGATCCTATATCCCAGACAGGCCAACGCTATTTACTTAACAAGATCTTTCTGATCCTATATCCCAGACAGGCCATCGCTATTCACTTAACAAGATCTTTCTGATCCTATATCCCAGACAGGCCATCGCTATTTACTTAACAAGATCTTTCTGATCCTATATCCCAGACAGGCCAACGCTATTTACTTAACAAGATCTTTCTGATCCTATATCCCAGACAGGCCATCGCTATTTACTTAACAAGATCTTTCTGATCCTATATCCCAGACAGGCCAAAGCTATTTACTTAACAAGATCTTTCTGATCCTATATCCCAGACAGGCCAACGCTATTCACTTAACAAGATCTTTCTGATTTTTGACTTTTTGAATAAATGGCATACAGAGCTCCGGGCCAATAAGGCCCCTTTCTCTTTCAACATGAGCTAAGAATTGGTTGTAGGATGAGATTTTTAGTTGGGGTGATCTTTCTGATCCTATATTCCAGACAGGCCATCGCTTTTTCCTTAACAAGATCTTTCTGATCCTATATCCTAGACAGGCCAATGCTTTTTACTTAACAAGATCTTTCTGATCCTATATCCCAGACATGCCAACGCTATTTACTTAACAAGATCTTTCTGATCCTATATCCCAGACATGCCAACGCTATTTACTTAACAAGATCTTTCTGATCCTATATCCCAGACAGGCCAACGCTTTTTACTTAACAAGATCTTTCTGATCTTATATCCCAGACATGCCAACGCTATTTACTTAACAAGATCTTTCTGATCCTATATCCCAGACATGCCAACGCTATTTACTTAACAAGATCTTTCTGATCCTATATCCCAGACAGGCCAACGCAATTTACTTAACAAGATCTTTCTGATCCTTTATTCCAGACATGCCAACGCTATTTACTTAACAAGATTTTTCTGATCCTATATCCCAGACATGCCAACGCTTTTTACTTTACAAGATATTTCTGATCCTATATCCCAGAAGGGCCAACGTTATTTACTTAACAAGATTTTTCTGATCCTATATCCCAGACAGGCCAACGCTATTCACTTAACAAGATCTTTCTGATCCTATATCCCAGACAGGCCAACGCTATTCACTTAACAAGATCTTTCTGATCCTATATCCCAGACAGGCCAACGCTATTTACTTAACAAGATCTTTCTGATCCTATATCCCAGACAGGCCAACGCTATTTACTTAAAAAGATCTTTCCGATCCTATATCCCAGACAGGCCATCGCTATTCACTTAACAAGATCTTTCTGATCCTATATCCCAGACAGGCCATCGCTATTTACTTAACAAGATCTTTCTGATCCTATATCCCAGACAGGCCAACGCTATTAACTTAACAAGATCTTTCTGATCCTATATCCCAGACAGGCCAACGCTATTCACTTAACAAGATCTTTCTGATCCTATATCCCAGGCAGGCCATCGCTATTTACTTAACAAGATCTTTCTGATCCTATATCCTAGACAGGCCAACGCTATTTACTTAACAAGATCTTTCTGATCCTATATCCCAGACATGCCAACGCTATTTACTTAACAAGATCTTTCTGATCCTATATCCCAGACATGCCAACGCTATTTACTTAACAAGATCTTTCTGATCCTATATCCCAGACAGGCCAACGCTATTTACTTAACAAGATCTTTCTGATCCTATATCCCAGACATGCCAACGCTATTTACTTAACAAGATCTTTCTGATCCTATATCCCAGACAAGCCATCGCTATTTACTTAACAAGATCTTTCTGATCCTATATCCCAGACAGGCCAACGCTATTTACTTAACAAGATCTTTCTGATCCTATATCCCAGACATGCCAACGCTATTTACTTAACAAGATCTTTCTGATCCTATATCCCAGACATGCCAACGCTATTTACTCAACAAGATATTTCTGATCCTATATACCAGAAGGGCCAACGTTATTTACTTATCAAGATCTTTCTGATCCTATATCCTAGACAGGCCAACGCTATTCACTTAACAAGATCTTTCTGATCCTATATCCCAGACAGGCCATCGCTATTTACTTAACAAGATCTTTCTGATCCTATATCCCAGACAGGCCAACGCTTTTTACTTAACAAGATCTTTCTGATCCTATATCCCAGACAGGCCAACGCTATTCACTTTACAAGATCTTTCTGATTTTTGACTTTTTGAATAAATGGCATACAGAGCTCCGGGCCAATAAGGCCCCTTTCTCTTTCAACATGAGCTTAGAATTGGTTGTAGGATGAGATTTTTAGTTGGTGTGATCTTTCTGATCCTATATCCCAGACAGGCCATCGCTATTTCCTTAAGAAGATCTTTTTGATCCTATATCCCAGACAGGCCAATGCTTTTTACTTAACAAGATCTTTCTGATCCTATATCCCAGACATGCCAACGCTATTTACTTAACAAGATCTTTCTGATCCTTAATCCCAGACATGCCAACGCTATTTACTTAACAAGATATTTCTGATCCTATATCACAGAAGGGCCAACGTTATTTACTTAACAAGATCTTTCTGATCCTATATCCCAGACAGGCCAACGCTATTCACTTAACAAGATCTTTCTGATTCTATATCCCAGACAGGCCAACGCTATTCACTTAACAAGATCTTTCTGATCCTATATCCCAGACAGGCCAACGCTATTTACTTAACAAGATCTTTCTGATCCTATATCCCAGACAGGCCAACGCTATTTTCTTAACAAGATCTTTCTGATCCTATATCCCAGACAGGCCATCGCTATTCACTTAACAAGATCTTTCTGATCCTATATCCCAGACAGGCCAACGCTATTTACTTAACAAGATCTTTCTGATCCTATATCCCAGACAGGCCATCGCTATTTACTTAACAAGATCTTTCTGATCCTATATCCCAGACAGGCCAAAGCTATTTACTTAACAAGATCTTTCTGATCCTATATCCCAGACAGGCCAACGCTATTCACTTAACAAGATCTTTCTGATTTTTGACTTTTTGAATAAATGGCATACAGAGCTCCGGGCCAATAAGGCCCCTTTCTCTTTCAACATGAGCTTAGAATTGGTTGTAGGATGAGATTTTTAGTTGGTGTGATCTTTCTGATCCTATATTCCAGACAGGCCATCGCTTTTTCCTTAACAAGATCTTTCTGATCCTATATCCCAGACAGGCCAATGCTTTTTACTTAACAAGATCTTTCTGATCCTATATCCCAGACATGCCAACGCTATTTACTTAACAAGATCTTTCTGATTTTTGACTTTTTGAATAAATGGCATACAGAGCTCCGGGCCAATAAGGCCCCTTTCTCTTTCAACATGAGCTTAGAATTGGTTTTAGGATGAGATTTTTAGTTGGTGTGATCTTTCTGATCCTATATTCCAGACAGGCCATCGCTTTTTCCTTAACAAGATCTTTCTGATCCTATATCCCAGACAGGCCAATGCTTTTTACTTAACAAGATCTTTCTGATCCTATATCCCAGACATGCCAACGCTATTTACTTAACAAGATCTTTCTGATCCTATATCCCAGACATGCCAACGCTATTTACTTAACAAGATCTTTCTGATCCTATATCCCAGACAGGCCAACGCTTTTTACTTAACAAGATCTTTCTGATCTTATATCCCAGACATGCCAACGCTATTTACTTAACAAGATCTTTCTGATCCTATATCCCAGACATGCCAACGCTATTTACTTAACAAGATCTTTCTGATCCTATATCCCAGACAGGCCAACGCTATTTACTTAACAAGATCTTTCTGATCCTATATTCCAGACATGCCAACACTATTAACTTAACAAGATCTTTCTGATCCTTTATCCCAGACATGCCAACGCTATTTACTTTACAAGATATTTCTGATCCTATATCCCAGAAGGGCCAAGGTTATTTACTTAACAAGATCTTTCTGATCCTATATCCCAGACAGGCCAACGCTATTCACTTAACAAGATCTTTCTGATCCTATATCCCAGACAGGCCAACGCTATTCACTTAACAAGATCTTTCTGATCCTATATCCCAGACAGGCCAACGCTATTTACTTAACAAGATCTTTCTGATCCTATATCCCAGACAGGCCATCGCTATTCACTTAACAAGATCTTTCTGATCCTATATCCCAGACAGGCCATCGCTATTTACTTAACAAGATCTTTCTGATCCTATATCCCAGACAGGCCAACGCTATTTACTTAACAAGATCTTTCTGATCCTATATCCCAGACAGGCCATCGCTATTTACTTAACAAGATCTTTCTGATCCTATATCCCAGACAGGCCAAAGCTATTTACTTAACAAGATCTTTCTGATCCTATATCCCAGACAGGCCAACGCTATTCACTTAACAAGATCTTTCTGATTTTTGACTTTTTGAATAAATGGCATACAGAGCTCCGGGCCAATAAGGCCCCTTTCTCTTTCAACATGAGCTTAGAATTGGTTGTAGGATGAGATTTTTAGTTGGTGTGATCTTTCTGATCCTATATTCCAGACAGGCCATCGCTTTTTCCTTAACAAGATCTTTCTGATCCTATATCCCAGACAGGCCAATGCTTTTTACTTAACAAGATCTTTCTGATCCTATATCCCAGACATGCCAACGCTATTTACTTAACAAGATCTTTCTGATCCTATATCCCAGACATGCCAACGCTATTTACTTAACAAGATCTTTCTGATCCTATATCCCAGACAGGCCAACGCTTTTTACTTAACAAGATCTTTCTGATCTTATATCCCAGACATGCCAACGCTATTTACTTAACAAGATCTTTCTGATCCTATATCCCAGACATGCCAACGCTATTTACTTAACAAGATCTTTCTGATCCTATATCCCAGACAGGCCAACGCTATTTACTTAACAAAATCTTTCTGATCCTATATTCCAGACATGCCAACGCTATTTACTTAACAAGATCTTTCTGATCCTATATCCCAGACATGCCAACGCTATTTACTTTACAAGATATTTCTGATCCTATATCCCAGAAGGGCCAAGGTTATTTACTTAACAAGATCTTTCTGATCCTATATCCCAGACAGGCCAACGCTATTCACTTAACAAGATCTTTCTGATTTTTGACTTTTTGAATAAATGGCATACAGAGCTCCGGGCCAATAAGGCCCCTTTCTCTTTCAACATGAGCTTAGAATTGGTTGTAGGATGAGATTTTTAGTTGGTGTGATCTTTCTGATCCTATTTTCCAGACAGGCCATCGCTTTTTCCTTAACAAGATCTTTCTGATCCTATATCCCAGACAGGCCAATGCTTTTTACTTAACAAGATCTTTCTGATCCTATATCCCAGACATGCCAACGCTATTTACTTAACAAGATCTTTCTGATCCTATATCCCAGACATGCCAACGCTATTTACTTAACAAGATCTTTCTGATCCTATATCCCAGACAGGCCAACGCTTTTTACTTAACAAGATCTTTCTGATCTTATATCCCAGACATGCCAACGCTATTTACTTAACAAGATCTTTCTGATCCTATATCCCAGACATGCCAACGCTATTTACTTAACAAGATCTTTCTGATCCTATATCCCAGACAGGCCAACGCTATTTACTTAACAAGATCTTTCTGATCCTATATTCCAGACATGCCAACGCTATTTACTTAACAAGATCTTTCTGATCCTATATCCCAGACATGCCAACGCTATTTACTTTACAAGATATTTCTGATCCTATATCCCAGAAGGGCCAAGGTTATTTACATAACAAGATCTTTCTGATCCTATATCCCAGACAGGCCAACGCTATTCACTTAACAAGATCTTTCTGATCCTATATCCCAGACAGGCCAACGCTATTCACTTAACAAGATCTTTCTGATCCTATATCCCAGACAGGCCAACGCTATTTACTTAACAAGATCTTTCTGATCCTATATCCCAGACAGGCCAACGCTATTTACTTAACAAGATCTTTCTGATCCTATATCCCAGACAGGCCATCGCTATTCACTTAACAAGATCTTTCTGATCCTATATCCCAGACAGGCCATCGCTATTTACTTAACAAGATCTTTCTGATCCTATATCCCAGACAGGCCAACGCTATTTACTTAACAAGATCTTTCTGATCCTATATCCCAGACAGGCAGACGCTATTCACTTAACAAGATCTTTCTGATCCTATATCCCAGACAGGCCATCGCTATTTACTTAACAAGATCTTTCTGATCCTATATCCTAGACAGGCCAACGCTATTTACTTAACAAGATATTTCTGATCCTATATCCCAGACAGGCCAACGCTTTTTACTTAACAAGATCTTTCTGATCCTATATCCCAGACAGGCCAACGCTATTCACTTAACAAGATCTTTCTGATCCTATATCCCAGACAGGCCATCGCTATTTACTTAACAAGATCTTTCTGATCCTATATCCTAGACAGGCCATCGCTATTTACTTAACAAGATCTTTCTGATTCTATATCCCAGACAGGCCAACGCTATTTACTTAACAAGATCTTTCTGATCCTATATCCCAGACAGGCCAACGCTATTCACTTAACAAGATCTTTCTGATCCTATATCCCAGACAGGCCATCGCTATTTACTTAACAAGATCTTTCTGATCCTATATCCTAGACAGGCCAACGCTATTTACTTAACAAGATCTTTCTGATCCTATATCCCAGACATGCCAACGCTATTTACTTAACAAGATCTTTTTGATCCTATATCCCAGACATGCCAACGCTATTTACTTAACAAGATCTTTCTGATCCTATATCCCAGACAGGCCAACGCTATTTACTTAACAAGATCTTTCTGATCCTATATCCCAGACATGCCAACGCTATTTACTTAACAAGATCTTTCTGATCCTATATCCCAGACAAGCCATCGCTATTAACTTAACAAGATCTTTCTGATCCTATATCCCAGACAGGCCAACGCTATTTACTTAACAAGATCTTTCTGATCCTATATCCCAGACATGCCAACGCTATTTACTTAACAAGATCTTTCTGATCCTATATCCCAGACATGCCAACGCTATTTACTTAACAAGATATTTCTGATCCTATATACCAGAAGGGCCAACGTTATTTACTTAACAAGATCTTTCTGATCCTATATCCCAGACAGGCCAACGCTATTCACTTAACAAGATCTTTCTGATCCTATATCCCAGACAGGCCATCGCTATTTACTTAACAAGATCTTTCTGATCCTATATCCCAGACAGGCCAACGCTATTTACTTAACAAGATCTTTCTGATCCTATATCCCAGACAGGCCAACGCTATTCACTTAACAAGATCTTTCTGATTTTTGACTTTTTGAATAAATGGCATACAGAGCTCCGGGCCAATAAGGCCCCTTTCTCTTTCAACATGAGCTTAGAATTGGTTGTAGGATGAGATTTTTAGTTGGTGTGATCTTTCTGATCCTATATCCCAGACAGGCCATCGCTATTTCCTTAAGAAGATCTTTCTGATCCTATATCCCAGACAGGCCAATGCTTTTTACTTAACAAGATCTTTCTGATCCTATATCCCAGACATGCCAACGCTATTTACTTAACAAGATCTTTCTGATCCTAAATCCCAGACATGCCAACGCTATTTACTTAACAAGATATTTCTGATCCTATATCACAGAAGGGCCAACGTTATTTACTAAACAAGATCTTTCTGATCCTATATCCCAGACAGGCCAACGCTATTCACTTAACGAGATCTTTCTGATCCTATATCCCAGACAGGCCAACGCTCTTCACTTAACAAGATCTTTCTGATCCTATATCCCAGACAGGCCAACGCTATTTACTTAACAAGATCTTTCTGATCCTATATCCCAGACAGGCCAACGCTATTTACTTAACAAGATCTTTCTGATCCTATATCCCAGACAGGCCATCGCTATTCACTTAACAAGATCTTTCTGATCCTATATCCCAGACAGGCCATCGCTATTTACTTAACAAGATCTTTCTGATCCTATATCCCAGACAGGCCAACGCTATTTACTTAACAAGATCTTTCTGATCCTATATCCCAGACAGGCCATCGCTATTTACTTAACAAGATCTTTCTGATCCTATATCCCAGACAGGCCAAAGCTATTTACTTAACAAGATCTTTCTGATCCTATATCCCAGACAGGCCAACGCTATTCACTTAACAAGATCTTTCTGATTTTTGACTTTTTGAATAAATGGCATACAGAGCTCCGGGCCAATAAGGCCCCTTTCTCTTTCAACATGAGCTTAGAATTGGTGGTAGGATGAGATTTTTAGTTGGTGTGATCTTTCTGATCCTATATTCCAGACAGGCCATCGCTTTTTCCTTAACAAGATCTTTCTGATCCTATATCCCAGACAGGCCAATGCTTTTTACTTAACAAGATCTTTCTGATCCTATATCCCAGACATGCCAACGCTATTTACTTAACAAGATCTTTCTGATCCTATATCCCAGACATGCCAACGCTATTTACTTAACAAGATCTTTCTGATCCTATATCCCAGACAGGCCAACGCTTTTTACTTAACAAGATCTTTCTGATCTTATATCCCAGACATGCCAACGCTATTTTCTTAACAAGATCTTTCTGATCCTATATCCCAGACATGCCAACGCTATTTACTTAACAAGATCTTTCTGATCCTATATCCCAGACACGCCAACGCTATTTACTTAACAAGATCTTTCTGATCCTATATTCCAGACATGCCAACGCTATTTACTTAACAAGATCTTTCTGATCCTATATCCCAGACATGCCAACGCTATTTACTTTACAAGATATTTCTGATCCTATATCCCAGAAGGGCCAACGTTATTTCTTTAACAAGATCTTTCTGATCCTATATCCCAGACAGGCCAACGCTATTCACTTAACAAGATCTTTCTGATCCTATATCCCAGACAGGCCAACGCTATTCACTTAACAAGATCTTTCTGATCCTATATCCCAGACAGGCCAACGCTATTTACTTAACAAGATCTTTCTGATCCTATATCCCAGACAGGCCAACGCTATTTACTTAACAAGATCTTTCTGATCCTATATCCCAGACAGGCCATCGCTATTCACTTAACAAGATCTTTCTGATCCTATATCCCAGACAGGCCATCGCTATTTACTTAACAAGATCTTTCTGATCCTATATCCCAGACAGGCCAACGCTATTTACTTAACAAGATCTTTCTGATCCTATATCCCAGACAGGCCAACGCTATTCACTTAACAAGATCTTTCTGATCCTATATCCCAGACAGGCCATCGCTATTTACTTAACAAGATCTTTCTGATCCTATATCCTAGACAGGCCAACGCTATTTACTTTACAAGATCTTTCTGATCCTATATCCCAGACATTCCAACGCTATTTACTTAACAAGATCTTTCTGATCCTATATCCCAGACATGCCAACGCTATTTACTTAACAAGATCTTTCTGATCCTATATCCCAGACAGGCCAACGCTATTTACTTAACAAGATCTTTCTGATTTTTGACTTTTTGAATAAATGGCATACAGAGCTCCGGGCCAATAAGGCCCCTTTCTCTTTCAACATGAGCTTAGAATTGGTTGTAGGATGAGATTTTTAGTTGGTGTGATCTTTCTGATCCTATATCCCAGACAGGCCATCGCTATTTCCTTAAGAAGATCTTTCTGATCCTATATCCCAGACAGGCCAATGCTTTTTACTTAACAAGATCTTTCTGATCCTATATCCCAGACATGCCAACGCTATTTACTTAACAAGATCTTTCTGATCCTATATCACAGAAGGGCCAACGTTATTTACTTAACAAGATCTTTCTGATCCTATATCCCAGACAGGCCAACGCTATTCACTTAACAAGATCTTTCTGATCCTATATCCCAGACAGGCCAACGCTATTCACTTAACAAGATCTTTCTGATCCTATACCCCAGACAGGCCAACGCTATTTACTTAACAAGATCTTTCTGATCCTATTTCCCAGACAGGCCAACGCTATTTACTTAACAAGATCTTTCTGATCCTATATCCCAGACAGGCCATCGCTTTTCACTTAACAAGATCTTTCTGATCCTATATCCCAGACAGGCCATCGCTATTTACTTAACAAGATCTTTCTGATCCTTTATCCCAGACAGGCCAACGCTTTTTACTTAACAAGATCTTTCTGATCCTATATCCCAGACAGGCCATCGCTATTTACTTAACAAGATCTTTCTGATCCTATATCCCAGACAGGCCAAAGCTTTTTACTTAACAAGATCTTTCTGATCCTATATCCCAGACAGGCCAACGCTATTCACTTTACAAGATCTTTCTGATTTTTGACTTTTTGAATAAATGGCATACAGAGCTCCGGGCCAATAAGGCCCCTTTCTCTTTCAACATGAGCTTAGAATTGGTTGTAGGATGAGATTTTTAGTTGGTGTGATCTTTCTGATCCTTTATTCCAGACAGGCCATCGCTTTTTCCTTAACGAGATCTTTCTGATCCTATATCCCAGACAGGCCAATGCTTTTTACTTAACAAGATCTTTCTGATCCTATATCCCAGACATGCCAACGCTATTTACTTAACAAGATCTTTTTGATCCTATATCCCAGACATGCCAACGCTATTTACTTAACAAGATCTTTCTGATCCTATATTCCAGACAGGCCAACGCTTTTTACTTAACAAGATCTTTCTGATCTTATATCCCAGACATGCCAACGCTATTTACTTAACAAGATCTTTCTGATCCTATATCCCAGACATGCCAACGCTATTTACTTAACAAGATCCTTTTGATCCTATATCCCAGACAGGCCAACGCTATTTACTTAACAAGATCTTTCTGATCCTATATTCCAGACATGCCAACGCTATTTACTTAACAAGATCTTTCTGATCCTATATCCCAGACATGCCAACGCTATTTACTTTACAAGATATTTCTGATCCTATATCCCAGAAGGGCCAACGTTATTTACTTAACAAGATCTTTCTGATCCTATATCCCAGACAGGCCAACGCTATTCACTTAACAAGATCTTTCTGATCCTATATTCAGACAGGCCAACGCTATTCACTTAACAAGATCTTTCTGATCCTATATCCCAGACCGGCCAACGCTATTTACTTAACAAGATCTTTCTGATCCTATATCCCAGACAGGCCAACGCTATTTACTTAACAAGATCTTTCTGATCCTATATCCCAGACAGGCCATCGCTATTCACTTAACAAGATCTTTCTGATCCTATATCCCAGACAGGCCATCGCTATTTACTTAACAAGATCTTTCTGATCCTATATCCCAGACAGGCCAACGCTATTTACTTAACAAGATCTTTCTGATCCTATATCCCAGACAGGCCAACGCTATTCACTTAACAAGATCTTTCTGATCCTATATCCCAGACAGGCCATCGCTATTTACTTAACAAGATCTTTCTGATCCTATATCCTAGACAGGCCAACGCTATTTACTTAACAAGATCTTTCTGATCCTATATCCCAGACATGCCAACGCTATTTACTTAACAAGATCTTTCTGATCCTATATCCCAGACATGCCAACGCTATTTACTTAACAAGATCTTTCTGATCCTATATCCCAGACAGGCCAACGCTATTCACTTAACAAGATCTTTCTGATTTTTGACTTTTTGAATAAATGGCATACAGAGCTCCGGGCCAATAAGGCCCCTTTCTCTTTCAACATGAGCTTAGAATTGGTTGTAGGATGAGATTTTTAGTTGGTGTGATCTTTCTGATCCTATATTCCAGACAGGCCATCGCTTTTTCCTTAACAAGATCTTTCTGATCCTATATCCCAGACAGGCCAATGCTTTTTACTTAACAAGATCTTTCTGATCCTATATCCCAGACATGCCAACGCTATTTACTTAACAAGATCTTTCTGATCCTATATCCCAGACATGCCAACGCTATTTACTTAACAAGATCTTTCTGATCCTATATCCCAGACAGGCCAACGCTTTTTACTTAACAAGATCTTTCTGATCTTATATCCCAGACATGCCAACGCTATTTACTTAACAAGATCTTTCTGATCCTATATCCCAGACATGCCAACGCTATTTACTTAACAAGATCTTTCTGATCCTATATCCCAGACAGGCCAACGCTATTTACTTAACAAGATCTTTCTGATCCTATATTCCAGACATGCCAACGCTATTTACTTAACAAGATCTTTCTGATCCTATATCCCAGACATGCCAACGCTATTTACTTTACAAGATATTTCTGATCCTATATCCCAGAAGGGCCAACGTTATTTACTTAACAAGATCTTTCTGATCCTATATCCCAGACAGGCCAACGCTATTCACTTAACAAGATCTTTCTGATCCTATATCCCAGACAGGCCAACGCTATTCACTTAACAAGATCTTTCTGATCCTATATCCCAGACAGGCCAACGCTATTTACTTAACAAGATCTTTCTGATCCTATATCCCAGACAGGCCAACGCTATTTACTTAACAAGATCTTTCTGATCCTATATCCCAGACAGGCCATCGCTATTCACTTAACAAGATCTTTCTGATCCGATATCCCAGACAGGCCATCGCTATTTACTTAACAAGATCTTTCTGATCCTATATCCCAGACAGGCCAACGCTATTTACTTAACAAGATCTTTCTGATCCTATATCCCAGACAGGCCAACGCTATTTACTTTACAAGATCTTTCTGATCCTATATCCCAGACATGCCAACGCTATTTACTTAACAAGATCTTTCTGATCCTATATCCCAGACATGCCAACGCTATTTACTTAACAAGATATTTCTGATCCTATTTACCAGAAGGGCCAACGTTATTTACTTAACAAGATCTTTCTGATCCTATATCCCAGACAGGCCAACGCTATTCACTTAACAAGATCTTTCTGATTTTTGACTTTTTGAATAAATGGCATACAGAGCTCCGGGCCAATAAGGCCCCTTTCTCTTTCAACATGAGCTTAGAATTGGTTGTAGGATGAGATTTTTAGTTGGTGTGATCTTTCTGATCCTATATTCCAGACAGGCCATCGCTTTTTCCTTAACAAGATCTTTCTGATCCTATATCCCAGACAGGCCAATGCTTTTTACTTAACAAGATCTTTCTGATCCTATATCCCAGACATGCCAACGCTATTTACTTAACAAGATCTTTCTGATCCTATATCCCAGACATGCCAACGCTATTTACTTAACAAGATCTTTCTGATCCTATATCCCAGACAGGCCAACGCTTTTTACTTAACAAGATCTTTCTGATCTTATATCCCAGACATGCCAACGCTATTTACTTAACAAGATCTTTCTGATCCTATATCCCAGACATGCCAACGCTATTTACTTAACAAGATCTTTCTGATCCTATATCCCAGACAGGCCAACGCTATTTACTTAACAAGATCTATCTGATCCTATATTCCAGACATGCCAACGCTATTTACTTAACAAGATCTTTCTGATCCTATATCCCAGACATGCCAACGCTATTTACTTTACAAGATATTTCTGATCCTATATCCCAGAAGGGCCAACGTTATTTACTTAACAAGATCTTTCTGATCCTATATCCCAGACAGGCCAACGCTATTCACTTAACAAGATCTTTCTGATCCTATATCCCAGACAGGCCAACGCTATTCACTTAACAAGATCTTTCTGATCCTATATCCCAGACAGGCCAACGCTATTTACTTAACAAGATCTTTCTGATCCTATATCCCAGACAGGCCAACGCTATTTACTTAACAAGATCTTTCTGATCCTATATCCCAGACAGGCCATCGCTATTCACTTAACAAGATCTTTCTGATCCTATATCCCAGACAGGCCATCGCTATTTACTTAACAAGATCTTTCTGATCCTATATCCCAGACAGGCCAACGCTATTTACTTAACAAGATCTTTCTGATCCTATATCCCAGACAGGCCAACGCTATTCACTTAACAAGATCTTTCTGATCCTATATCCCAGACAGGCCATCGCTATTTACTTAACAAGATCTTTCTGATCCTATATCCTAGACAGGCCAACGCTATTTACTTTACAAGATCTTTCTGATCCTATATCCCAGACATGCCAACGCTATTTACTTAACAAGATCTTTCTGATCCTATATCCCAGACATGCCAACGCTATTTACTTAACAAGATCTTTCTGATCCTATATCCCAGACAGGCCAACGCTATTTACTTAACAAGATCTTTCTGATTTTTGACTTTTTGAATAAATGGCATACAGAGCTCCGGGCCAATAAGGCCCCTTTCTCTTTCAACATGAGCTTAGAATTGGTTGTAGGATGAGATTTTTAGTTGGTGTGATCTTTCTGATCCTATATCCCAGACAGGCCATCGCTATTTCCTTAAGAAGATCTTTCTGATCCTATATCCCAGACAGGCCAATGCTTTTTACTTAACAAGATCTTTCTGATCCTATATCCCAGACATGCCAACGCTATTTACTTAACAAGATCTTTCTGATCCTATATCACAGAAGGGCCAACGTTATTTACTTAACAAGATCTTTCTGATCCTATATCCCAGACAGGCCAACGCTATTCACTTAACAAGATCTTTCTGATCCTATATCCCAGACAGGCCAACGCTATTCACTTAACAAGATCTTTCTGATCCTATACCCCAGACAGGCCAACGCTATTTACTTAACAAGATCTTTCTGATCCTATTTCCCAGACAGGCCAACGCTATTTACTTAACAAGATCTTTCTGATCCTATATCCCAGACAGGCCATCGCTTTTCACTTAACAAGATCTTTCTGATCCTATATCCCAGACAGGCCATCGCTATTTACTTAACAAGATCTTTCTGATCCTTTATCCCAGACAGGCCAACGCTATTTACTTAACAAGATCTTTCTGATCCTATATCCCAGACAGGCCATCGCTATTTACTTAACAAGATCTTTCTGATCCTATATCCCAGACAGGCCAAAGCTTTTTACTTAACAAGATCTTTCTGATCCTATATCCCAGACAGGCCAACGCTATTCACTTAACAAGATCTTTCTGATTTTTGACTTTTTGAATAAATGGCATACAGAGCTCCGGGCCAATAAGGCCCCTTTCTCTTTCAACATGAGCTTTGAATTGGTTGTAGGATGAGATTTTTAGTTGGTGTGATCTTTCTGATCCTATATCCCAGACAGGCCATCGCTATTTCCTTAAGAAGATCTTTCTGATCCTATATCCCAGACAGGCCAATGCTTTTTACTTAACAAGATCTTTCTGATCCTATATCCCAGACATGCCAACGCTATTTACTTAACAAGATCTTTCTGATCCTATATCACAGAAGGGCCAACGTTATTTACTTAACAAGATCTTTCTGATCCTATATCCCAGACAGGCCAACGCTATTCACTTAACAAGATCTTTCTGATCCTATATCCCAGACAGGCCAACGCTATTCACTTAACAAGATCTTTCTGATCCTATACCCCAGACAGGCCAACGCTATTTACTTAACAAGATCTTTCTGATCCTATATCCCAGACAGGCCAACGCTATTTACTTAACAAGATCTTTCTGATCCTATATCCCAGACAGGCCATCGCTATTCACTTAACAAGATCTTTCTGATCCTATATCCCAGACAGGCCATCGCTATTTACTTAACAAGATCTTTCTGATCCTTTATCCCAGACAGGCCAACGCTATTTACTTAACAAGATCTTTCTGATCCTATATCCCAGACAGGCCATCGCTATTTACTTAACAAGATCTTTCTGATCCTATATCCCAGACAGGCCAAAGCTATTTACTTAACAAGATCTTTCTGATCCTATATCCCAGACAGGCCAACGCTATTCACTTAACAAGATCTTTCTGATTTTTGACTTTTTGAATAAATGGCATACAGAGCTCCGGGCCAATAAGGCCCCTTTCTCTTTCAACATGAGCTTAGAATTGGTTGTAGGATGAGATTTTTAGTTGGTGTGATCTTTCTGATCCTATATTCCAGACAGGCCATCGCTTTTTCCTTAACAAGATCTTTCTGATCCTATATCCCAGACAGGCCAATGCTTTTTACTTAACAAGATCTTTCTGATCCTATATCCCAGACATGCCAACGCTATTTACTTAACAAGATCTTTCTGATCCTATATCCCAGACATGCCAACGCTATTTACTTAACAAGATCTTTCTGATCCTATATCCCAGACAGGCCAACGCTTTTTACTTAACAAGATCTTTCTGATCTTATATCCCAGACATGCCAACGCTATTTACTTAACAAGATCTTTCTGATCCTATATCCCAGACATGCCAACGCTATTTACTTAACAAGATCCTTCTGATCCTATATCCCAGACAGGCCAACGCTATTTACTTAACAAGATCTTTCTGATCCTATATTCCAGACATGCCAACGCTATTTACTTAACAAGATCTTTCTGATCCTATATCCCAGACATGCCAACGCTATTTACTTTACAAGATATTTCTGATCCTATATCCCAGAAGGGCCAACGTTATTTACTTAACAAGATCTTTCTGATCCTATATCCCAGACAGGCCAACGCTATTCACTTAACAAGATCTTTCTGATCCTATATTCAGACAGGCCAACGCTATTCACTTAACAAGATCTTTCTGATCCTATATCCCAGACAGGCCAACGCTATTTACTTAACAAGATCTTTCTGATCCTATATCCCAGACAGGCCAACGCTATTTACTTAACAAGATCTTTCTGATCCTATATCCCAGACAGGCCATCGCTATTCACTTAACAAGATCTTTCTGATCCTATATCCCAGACAGGCCATCGCTATTTACTTAACAAGATCTTTCTGATCCTATATCCCAGACAGGCCAACGCTATTTACTTAACAAGATCTTTCTGATCCTATATCCCAGACAGGCCATCGCTATTTACTTAACAAGATCTTTCTGATCCTATATCCCAGACAGGCCAAAGCTATTTACTTAACAAGATCTTTCTGATCCTATATCCCAGACAGGCCAACGCTATTCACTTAACAAGATCTTTCTGATCCTATATCCCAGACAGGCCATCGCTATTTACTTAACAAGATCTTTCTGATCCTATATCCCAGACAGGCCAACGCTATTTACTTAACAAGATCTTTCTGATCCTATATCCCAGACAGGCCAACTCTATTTACTTAACAAGATCTTTCTGATCCTATATCCCAGACAGGCCATCGCTATTTACATAACAAGATATTTCTGATTCTATATCCCATACAGGCCAACGCTATTTACTTAACAAGATCTTTCTTATTCTATATCCCATACAGGCCAACGCTATTTACTTAACAAGATCTTTCTGATCCTATATCCTAGACATGCCAACGCTATTTACTTAACAAGATCTTTCTGATCCTATATCCCAGACAGGCCAACGCTATTCACTTAACAAGATCTTTCTGATCCTATATCCCAGACAGGCCATCGCTTTTTACTTAACAAGATCTTTCTGATCCTATATCCCAGACAGGCCAACGCTATTTACTTAACAAGATCTTTCTGATCCTATATCCCAGACAGGCCAACTCTATTTACTTAACAAGATCTTTCTGATCCTATATCCCAGACAGGCCATCGCTATTTACATAACAAGATATTTCTGATTCTATATCCTATACAGGCCAACGCTATTTACTTAACAAGATCTTTCTGATTCTATATCCCATACAGGCCAACGCTATTTACTTAACAAGATCTTTCTGATCCTATATCCCAGACAGGCCATCGCTATTTACACAACAAGATTCGCTTATTTGGACATTTTTTACTAGCGCTGACCGCGTTCAGACCACCATTAATGGACTTACCTGCATTTACCCTTCTTTCAATATCTCTGTCAGACTTCCCATATCTCTGAACACACTTCCTAAATACAAAACCTCATCCACCTGCTCCAAGTTCACCTGCTAAATTCGTCATTCACAACTATATGGCACACTGTTTTCGTACTCTCTCTTTCAAACACCATCACTTTAGACCTACTTACATTCATCATTAACTCATTCTTCATACATAGTCCGTTCATCCTAGACACGAGATACTGTGATACAATACAATAACCACGGTGACATTACACAGCCTTGCTGAACACCTTTTGTGATATCAAACCACCCGTAAAACCACTGTTCACCGTAACACATGCAACGCTTCCCTCATACAGAGATGCAATTGCCTGTGTGAGATTCGTACTCACTCCATACTTGGACAACACCTTCCATAGCTCTTTCCTGTCAACTATTATTGATTTCTGATAAAACACTAAGATTTAATAATACTTTTGAGTTGCCTTATAATGCAGGGATTAGGAAAGGAAGTTGTCAAATTGTCAACAATTGTCTCTAAAACAAATATTATGATACAATTATCGTAATAAGACATATATTGCGCGGCGAGCTTTCCAAGACGAAGTTCTTTAAGTTGTGTTCAACAAACATTCAAATACTTGCGTTGCGTTTAACAAACACAACAACACTGAGGTTTGTCTGTGGTGGAAGGACCGGTGTTTCGGTTGATTTAAAGCTTGGCTTGGTTGGAATGTGGAGCTCAACGCGGCTTTGAACATAATCCCTTTATTTATTTATTCATTTTCGGGAAATCGACAGTTTACATTCAATCAGTTTGTACATAAGTATTAAATAGTTAAATAAAACCAATTATGGATTTCCTCCTTGTGACTTTACCTCTACCGAGACAGCATAATATGGAATAAGTAAATTAAATTTGTGAGACAGTCACAGCTCGAGTTCGCCTCAGTTACTTGGAATCCTCAATATCAAACATACATTGATCTTGTGAGACAGTCACAGCTCGAGTTCGCCTCAGTCACTTGGAATCCTCAATATCAAACATACATTGATCTTGTGAGACAGTCACAGCTCGAGTTCGCCTCAGTCACTTGGAATCCTCAATATCAAACATACATTGATCTTGTGAGACAGTCACAGCTCGAGTTCGCCTCAGTCACTTGGAATCCTCAATATCAAACATACATTGATCTTGATCCTAGCACATAGAAAGAAGGGGCCTAAGTTTAAATTTACTTGAACAATTAGAAATCAATAAAAGAACCAATGACCCTAATATAACATTAATTAATAAAATTATTTATTCCCCGCTTCTAAGTATGTTCACAAAACCTAAACAATATAACACATTTAAATAAATTAATAACTGCTACATCATTATTAAACGATAACATTAATGTGGGGAAAACAGACTTCAAAATACCCCCTCAGAATATGAAATCTATTGTCACAATTATTTTATCAGTAAATTGGTTTAACCGGTAATAAATCATTTTAAATTGGGAGGGGGTAAAATACAATCAATCACCATAGTTTTAAAATGGCCTTGAAAGCCGAAACAGCTGTAACAATAACAAAAACCAAAAAATAATTGCAGAAATTAATAATTATATTATTAAATTTAATTTTAAATAAATTTTTAAAAATTTAAATGGAGTTGGAAATATCCAATACAAATGTATTAAGCGGAAACTACAAGCTGAAAATATGTATATTCTTGGTATACATTGTAGGTAATAGGCATTAAAATCGCTTGACAAACGGAGTCTAGAAACGTTCGATTTCAAGCACAAAACTGGTTTTAATTTATTTTGTAAATAATTTTATAAGAAAACAAAAAAGTTAATCAAGTGAAACTGTCACAGATAATCTTAGCTATAATACTATATTTTTTAAAAGTTGTTTCCATTACGCGTTCATACATTTTTATTTAAAAAAAATTTTTTTTTTTAGTTGCTTACATTTATATTTTTTATTGAGTAATTTATTATTTTATTTGTATTCTACTCAAGCGAAACGATAGGAAAACCTTCAATTTATCTAAGGCATATTTTTTGGTATTCATAATGTACACCAATTCATTATAAAGATTAATCGAAATAGTGATTTAGCATTAATCTTCGCCTTAAGCACCTATCGTATCACTTTAGTGATCATCGGCTTGACTCTACCGCTTTATATAAACGCAGAAAATTTTCTGATGCCCTATTCTTATACAAAATCGATAACAATCTTGTATCATACGCAAGTCCTTTACATTGACTGTAAATAAGGGATGCTGAATCTTCTAGTCGGTGAGCTGCTTTATGTTCAGGGCCTTTTCCGGTTGCTGTGATGTCGTGTATCCAAGGAGAGAGCAGTAGGTAGTCCAAGGAAGCGAGAGGTCAGAAGTCAAAGGCGGTTGTAGTAGTTCCAGCGGGAGAAGCAGTCCAGAGTGAAGCGGTCAGAGTAGATGTCGGAAGAGAGAGACTTGAGATCGCTTTACGCGCGGTATATATAGGACTAGCGGGGGCGTGCACACATCGGTGTGCGCGCGTCTGAAAACGCCCCGCGTAAACGAGGTGCATTTTTGTGCAGCTTCGTGTGTTTTCATATGACTTTAATAGTCAATATTAAAATTATTTATTCAATAGTACTCTTTACGCCGCTTCATCTCATGAAAACTGTTTTTCCCTAGCATTTTTAATGTTTTTATAATAAATTGTACAATATGAATCAGTGGGTCCTCAGACCGACATTGGTGTGAGGAAATCCTTATAACTACTTAATATTAATGTTTACATATTTCAATATTACTTTGCAACATAGACGCGAGTCCAGCCTTTCAACTTGTATATTTTTATTTAGCATTGTTGCGGCGAGACGCACGCAAATCTAACATTAATTTGCGCAATTATATATGAAAAGAGAAATATTTCTAGGTTTATCGTGGCTTTACGCTGATTGGCTGACCGTTGCCGCTCACTGTTTGGCCTAGCTTCGCCTGGGCAAAGGAGAGGGGATGCTACGTAAATACTGGGTCCATGGCTTGCGATGTGCCCAGTGCTCTCTAGCCGGGGAGGGGATACCACGTAAATACTGTGTCCGGGTGCGCGATGTGCTCAGTACTCGCCGGCCGGGTAAATACTAGCTTTCTTATCCCTCCATGGTCAGAAAGCTGCTTTGCGGCCTTTGGGTAACATTGCGTAATGCGTTCGATACAAATCTCATTGATTCATCATACTATATCAGTATCTGTTCTCTGAACACAACCTAGGGTCATCATAAAATAGAGAGCGAACAGCTCTATTTGAAAGCTGCCGCTGCTTGAAGTAAAATGTCACGAATTCTTAAATCATAAATGATTCAAACAAGACAATATTTTTATAAAAATGCCAGGCCAAAGAATTGTTTTATAGTAGGGTCGAATGTGCAAATGTGGGAAACTACGCTAACTTTGAAAATACGAACAGTGGGAACGGGCCTGAAGGTTAAATTTTATTGAGCAATATGTAATAGTCGCATTCTGGAAGATCTATACCTCCTCCCGTGAAGATACTTCACAAAATAGGCAAAGAATGCGAATGTTATCTTTGTTAGGTACCTACTGTTTGTCTACGAAAATTACCAGTAAAATTTATTAAATGTCTAAAATACAAATATTTATGCTACTCAACTAGAAATTCCGTGAAATATGTAAATCTTATGACTAAAAATTGTGTAGTAGGTAATGTCTTAAAACTAGAAATTCCGTAAAAAATGTTTATTTTATGACTAAATGGTTGTATTTCTCATTCACCTCCCCCCTTAAACCCGCCTTGAGCATGTATGTATGTAATATCTTGTATTAATTTCTTCGCACTTTCTACTGAATTTACACTATCTTAATAGTCGTTCATGTAATGGTTTTTTTTATTGCTTCGACGGCCTGGGGATACCGAGATAAAAATTGATCCGCGTTTTTATTTTTTACGAATTGCGCCGAACAAGGTGATGATTTTGCGCCAAAAATCATTGAATTCATAATGTATACAGACGGGGCTACCTTACGATCTTTTCCTCTCCATAAAAACAACTGAAACGGTGTATCTTCATCAATAATTTTAATTTGTGTAAACATTTCTTGAATATCGGCGGTGAATGCAATCTTATTTTGCTTAAATTTAAAAAGCATTCCTAGCAGAGAATTATATAGATCGGGCCCGGTTAAAAGCCTATCATTCAAGGAAATTCCCTTTGATTTTGCCGCCGCATCAATTTCAACCCGAAGCTTTCCTGGCTTATTTGGGTTGTAAATAGCAAAATGTGGTAAATAAAATTTATCCGAGCTATCCGGGTACCTACCACTGACATTGAATTTTTTTGCATATCTGGTGTCGCGAAGCTGCGACTCCACTATATTTTTAGAGGTGGTGCAGAGCAAAGCCCTATGCCACACGCCCAAAGGACCAGTCCCAAACTACACCGAATGATAGGTTATGGGACGATTTATGCATCCGACAAACCCGATGGACAGTGCAATAGTCAAAAAGGTATAAATCTGGGCTTCTGGAGCAAAAGATAAGCCCAGATTGGAATGCAGGAAAGATGGACTCACCCGTTGATGATTATCACACGTCTCCAGGAGTTGGTTGATTTCACTTCACAATATATGAATAATCGCCCTGTCTGATATTAGTTATCACTATGAATTCTGATTAACAACTGACCACTTATCCGATTTTACATGTGTCGGAACAATATTTTTATTATGGTGACATTTTGGGATGGGTAAAAGGGTAGGTAGGACATTTGCAGGATTTTGTATTGACTTACACTTGTCCATTAAGCCTGTGGATGCATACCTAACAATCCCCTATATATTGCGCGAACAGGTATTCATAATGTACACCGATTCGTTATAAAGATTAATCAAAATAGTGATTTAGCATTAAGCTTCGCTTTAAGATGAAGCTACAGGTCAAAACTGAGTATATTCTTGGTATAGGTACCTCATATTTTAGGTTGAAGGCATTAAAATCGCTTGACAAACGGAGTCTGGAAACGCTCGATTTCAAGAATTCACAAAACTCGCTTTTATTTATTTTGTCAATAATGTTATAAGAAAGCAAAAAGTTAATCACGCTAAAATGTCGCAGAAAATCTTAGCTTTAAAACTGTATTTTTTTAGTTTTTTTTCCATTACCCGTTCATACATTTCTATTGAAAAAATATTTTTTTTAGTAGTTTACATTTATATTTTTTATTCAGTACATAAATAATTTTTTTTATTTGTATTCTACTGAAGCGAAACGATAAGAAAATCTTCAATTTATCTAAAGCATATTTTTTGGTATTCATAATGTTCACGTTATGAGGATTAATCAAAATAGTGATTTAGCATTAAGTTTCGCTTTCAGATGAAGCTTCAAACCAAAACTGTGTATATTCTTGGTATACCTCATATTGTAGGTTGTAGGCATTAACATCGCTGCACAAACGGAGTCTGGAAACGCTCGATTTCAAGAATTCACAAAACTCGCTTTTATTTACTTTGCCAATAATGTTATAAGAAAGCAAAAAGTTAATCATGCTAAAATGTTGCAGAAAACCTTAGCTATAAAACTGTATTTTTTTAGTTTTTTTCCATTACCCGTTCATACATTTCTTTAAAAAAATATTTTTTTTAGTAGTTTACATTTACATTTTTTATTCAGAACTTAATTAATTTTTTTATTTGTATTCTACTGAAGCGAAACGATAGGAAAACTTCAATTTATCAAAAGCATATTTATTGGTATTCATAATGTACACCAATCCGTTATAAAGATTAAGCAAAATAGTGATTTAGCATTAAGTTTCGCTTTCAGATGAAGCTTCAAACCAAAACTGTGTATATTCTTGGTATACCTCATATTGTAGGTTGTAGGCATTAACATCGCTGCACAAACGGAGTCTGGAAACGCTCGATTTCAAGAATTAACAAAACTCTCTTTTATTTATTTTTTTCTATAATGTTATAAGAAAGCAAAAAGTTAATCAAGCGAAACTGTCGCAGATAATCTTAGCTATAAAACTGTATTTTTTTAGTTTTTTTCCATTACCCGTTCATACATTTCTTTAAAAAAATATTTTTTTTAGTAGTTTACATTTATATTTTTTAATCAGAAATTATTTTTTTATTTGTATTCTACTGAAGCGAAAAATAGGAAAACCTTAATTTTATCTAAAGCATATTTATTGGTATTCATAATGTTTTTTTATTTTTTTTTTATTTTTTTTTTATTTGTTTTTTTTTATTAACAAAATTTTTGATACATATACAATTCAGGTACATACATAGTAATATAGAATGAAAGAGTAACAAAAAAATCCCACAAAGGCCAAGCCTGAGCGTGGGTATTATAGTGTAAGGATAACACAGTGGTGTTTAAAATATATTTTTTATAAACTTGTTAAATGTATCTATAGAGATCAATGTGGTTTTTTTTTTAGAGAAGTTTCTATTTTTTCTTTTTTTTTTTAATTTACAAACATATACACACACACACACACATACACACACAGACACACGCACACACAGATACACGCACACACACTCACGCACACACATACACACCCACACACACACATAAAACATAGATGCATGTATATATTTCTTTGATTTAAAGAAATTAATCTTTAATTTACAGAAAGACATGTGGTTAAAACCAAAACTGTGTATATTCTTGGTATACCTCATATTGTAGGTTGTAGGCATTAACATCGCTGCACAAACGGAGTCTGGAAACGCTCGATTTCAAGAATTAACAAAACTCTCTTTTATTTATTTTTTTCTATAATGTTATAAGAAAGCAAAAAGTTAATCATGCTTAAATGTTGCAGATAATCTTAGCTGTAAAACTGTATTTTTTTAGTTTTTTTTCCATTACCCGTTCATACATTTCTATTAAAAAAATATTTTTTTTAGTAGTTTACATTTATATTTTTTATTCAGAACTTAATTAATTTTTTTATTTGTATTCTACTGAAGCGAAACGATAGGAAAACCCTCAATTTATCTAAAGCATATTTATTGGTATACATAATGTACACCAATTCGTTATAAAGATTAATCAAAATAGTGATTTAGCATTAAGCTTCGCTTTATGATGAAGTTACAACCCAAAACTGTGTATATTCTTGTTATACCTCATAAAGTAGGTTGTAGGCATTAAAATCGCTTGACAAACGGAGTCTGGAAGCACTCGATTTCAAGAATTCACACAACTCGCTTTTATTTATTTTGTCAATAATGTTATAAGAAAGCAAAAAGTTAATCATGCTAAAATGTCGCAGAAAATCTTAGCTATAAAACTTTAGTAGTTTACTTAGTAGTTTACATTTATATTTTTTATTCAGTACTTAAATACAAAAAAAATTATTTGTATTCTACTGAAGCGAAACGATAGGAAAATCTTGAATTTATCTAAAGCATATTTTTTTTTATTCATAATGTACACGTTATGAGAATTAATCAAAATAGTGATTTAGCATTAAGTTTCGCTTTCAGATGGAGCTACAAGCCAAAACTGTGTATATTCTTGGTATACCTCATATTGTAGGTTGTAAGCATTAAAATCGCTGCACAAACGGAGTCTGGAAACGCTCGATTTCAAGAATTCACAAAACTCGCTTTTATTTATTTTGTCAATAATGTTATAAGAAAGCAAAAAGTTAATCATGCTTAAATGTCGCAGAAAATCTTAGCTATAAAACTGTATTTTTTTAGTTATTTTCCATTACCCGTTCATACATTTCTTTAAAAAAATATTTTTTTTAGTAGTTTACATTTACATTTTTTATTCAGAACTTAATTAATTTTTTTATTTGTATTCTACTGAAGCGAAACGATAGGAAAACTTCAATTTATCAAAAGCATATTTATTGGTATTCATAATGTACACCAATCCGTTATAAAGATTAAGCAAAATAGTGATTTAGCATTAAGTTTCGCTTTCAGATGAAGCTACAAGCCAAAACTGTGTATATTCTTGGTATACCTCATATTGTAGGTTGTAAGCATTAAAATCGCTGCACAAACGGAGTCTGGAAACGCTCGATTTCAAGAATTCACAAAACTCGCTTTTATTTATTTTGTCAATAATGTTATAAGAAAGCGAAAAGTTAATTATGCTTAAATGTCGCAGAAAATCTTAGCTATAAAACTGTATTTTTTTAGTTTTTTTCCATTACCCGTTCATACATTTCTTTAAAAAAATATTTTTTTTAGTAGTTTACATTTACATTTTTTATTCAGAACTTAATTAATTTTTTTTATTTGTATTCTACTGAAGCGAAACGATAGGAAAACCTTCAATTTATCAAAAGCATATTTATTGGTATTCATAATGTACACCAATCCGTTATAAAGATTAAGCAAAATAGTGATTTAGCATAAAGCTTCGCTTTAAGATAAAGCTACAAGCCAAAACTGTGTATATTCTTGGTATACCTCATATAGTAGGTTGTAGGCATTAAAATCGCTTGACAAACGGAGTCTGGAAACGCTCGATTTCAAGAATTCACAAAACTCGCTTTTATTTATTTTGTCAATAATGTTATAAGAAAGCAAAAAGTTAATCATGCTTAAATGTTGCAGATAATCTTAGCTGTAAAACTGTATTTTTTTAGTTTTTTTTCCATTACCCGTTCATTGAAAAAATATTTTTTTAAGTAGTTTACATTTATATTTTTTATTCAGTACTTAATTAATTTTTTTATTTGTATTGTACTGAAGCGAAACGATAGGAAAACCTTCAATTTATCAAAAGCATATTTATTGGTATTCATAATGTACACCAATTCGTTATAAAGATTAAGCAAAATAGTGATTTAGCATTAAGTTTCGCTTTCAGATGAAGCTACAAGCCAAAACTGTGTATATTCTTGGTATACCTCATATTGTAGGTTGTAAGCATTAAAATCGCTGCACAAACGGAGTCTGGAAACGCTCGATTTCAAGAATTCACAAAACTCGCTTTTATTTATTTTGTCAATAATGTTATATGAAAGTAAAAAGTTAATCATGCTAAAATGTCGCAGAAAATCTTAGCTATAAAACTGTATTTTTTTAGTTTTTTTCCATTACCCGTTCATACATTTCTATTAAAAAAATATTTTTTTTAATAGTTTACATTTATATTTTTTATTCAGAACTTAATTAATCTTTTTATTTGTATTCTACTGAAGCGAAACGATAGGAAAACCTTCAATTTATCAAAAGCATATTTATTGGTATTCATAATGTACACCAATCCGTTATAAAGATTAAGCAAAATAGTGATTGATAAAGCTACAAGCCAAAACTGTGTATATTCTTGGTATACCTCATATAGTAGGTTGTAGGCATTAAAATCGCTTGACAAACGGAGTCTGGAAACGCTCGATTTCAAGAATTCACAAAACTCGCTTTTATTTATTTTGTCAATAATGTTATAAGAAAGCAAAAAGTTAATCATGCTTAAATGTCGCAGATAATCTTAGCTGTAAAACTGTATTTTTTTAGTTTTTTTTCCATTACCCGTTCATTGAAAAAATATTTTTTTAAGTAGTTTACATTTATATTTTTTATTCAGTACTTAATTAATTTTTTTATTTGTATTGTACTGAAGCGAAACGATAGGAAAACCTTCAATTTATCAAAAGCATATTTATTGGTATTCATAATGTACACCAATTCGTTATAAAGATTAAGCAAAATAGTGATTTAGCATTAAGTTTCGCTTTCAGATGAAGCTACAAGCCAAAACTGTGTATATTCTTGGTATACCTCATATTGTAGGTTGTAAGCTAATCGCTGCACAAACGGAGTCTGGAAACGCTCGATTTCAAGAATTCACAAAACTCGCTTTTATTTATTTTGTCAATAATGTTATATGAAAGCAAAAAGTTAATCATGCTAAAATGTCGCAGAAAATCTTAGCTATAAAACTGTATTTTTTTAGTTTTTTTTCCATTACCCGTTCATACATTTCTATTAAAAAAATATTTTTTTTAATAGTTTACATTTATATTTTTTATTCAGAACTTAATTAATTTTTTTATTTGTATTCTACTGAAGCGAAACGATAGGAAAACCTTCAATTTATCAAAAGCATATTTATTGGTATTCATAATGTACACCAATCCGTTATAAAGATTAAGCAAAATAGTGATTGATAAAGCTACAAGCCAAAACTGTGTATATTCTTGGTATACCTCATATAGTAGGTTGTAGGCATTAAAATCGCTTGACAAACGGAGTCTGGAAGCACTCGATTTCAAGAATTCACACAACTCGCTTTTATTTATTTTTTCAATAATGTTATAAGAAAGAAAAAGTTAATCAAGCGAAACTGTCGCAGATAATCTTAGCTATAAAACTGTATATTTTTATTTTTTTCTCCATTACCCGTTCATACATTTCTATTGAAAAAATATTTTTTTTAGTAGTTTACATTTATATTTTTTAATCAGAAATTTTTTTTTTATTTGTATTCTACTGAAGCGAAAAATAGGAAAACCTTCATTTTATCTAAAGCATATTTATTGGTATTCATAATTTACACCAATTCGTTATAAAGATTAATCAAAATAGTGATTTAGCATTAAGCTTTGCTTTAAGATGAAGCTACAAGCCAAAACTGTGTATATTCTTGGTATACCTCATAGAGTTGGTTGTAGGCATTAAAATCGCTTGACAAACGGAGTCTGGAATCGCTCGATTTCAAGAATTCACAAAACTCGCTTTTATTTATTTTGTCAATAATGTTATAAGAAAGCAAAAAGTTAATCACGCAAAAATTTCGCAGGAAATCTTAGCTTTAAAACTGTATTTTTTAATTTTTTTTTCCATTTCCGTTCATACATTTCTATTGAAAAAAAATTTTCTTTAGTAGTTTATATTTATATTTTTTATTCAGTCATTTATTTTTTTATTTGTATTCTACTGAATCGAAAAGATAGGAAAACCTTCAATTTATCAAAAGCATATTTATTGGTATTCATAATGTACACCAATCCGTTATAAAGATTAAGCAAAATAGTGATTTAGCATAAAGCTTCGCTTTAAGATAAAGCTACAAGCCAAAACTGTGTATATTCTTGGTATACCTCATATAGTAGGTTGTAGGCATTAAAATCGCTTGACAATCGGAGTCTGGAAACGCTCGATTTCAAGAATTCACAAAACTCGCTTTTAATTATTTTGTCAATAATGTTATAAGAAAGCAAAAAGTTAATCATGCTTAAATGTTGCAGATAATCTTAGCTGTAAAACTGTATATTTTTAGTTTTTTTTCCATTACCCGTTCATAAATTTCTATTGAAATTTTTTTTTTTTTTTATAGTTTTCATTTATATTTTTTATTCAGTAATTAATTTTATTGTTTGTATTCTACTTAAGGGAAACGATAGGAAAACCTTCAATTTATCCAAAGCATATTTGATGGTATTCATAATGTACACCGTTTTTATACGACCTTTGTTTTTGATGAATTGAAGTTTCGCCAAGTACGGCTGCTTTTATACATCTGTCAACAATGTAAAGTATAGAATTGCGGCCGCGATTTAGTATTATCGTGTTGGCCACATATTACGGAGCTGCCCTGACGAAGGACACTGTAACGCAGTCCGAAACATTGGCTAAAGAAACACGTCGCAACACGCAGCACGACCGGCCCTGTACAGGGCAGGCCCTGGAAACACGCCATAATACCCCAACAATAAATTAAAAGTATATTATCTCAAACATGTCCGTAATTGTTTCTCCGTGGTCGAGGGGAAAGGATATCGACTAGCAAACTGGACGTCGCGGGTTTAAGTCCCGGCGTGCCCAAGTAAATTTGTGTGATTTCATAAATAGATTGCTCATTTAAAAAAATATATATAGTGTATACTGTTCCAGAGTGGAAGATACTTTCAGTATCGCCCTGGTGTAAGAGCATCATTCAGAATTGAAACGTTGCTTGAAATGGCTTTGGCCGTGTTTGGTGAACTTATTTGAATAGCCAGTTACTTCCCCACCAGTCGCTAATCTGCCTGAATTGTCTGACTAACCAATAACCATCACGCTATCAATATACAGTAGTCAGATATGATTGTCCTCAACACAACTCCCCGGGCCAATAGACGTTACGATTATTTAAAATACATATTTTAATTTTGTTCTCACTGCCTGACTTCTTATGTCCAATTATCGGGAAGTTATTTTAATGCGTTTCATTATTATAAACATTGTTTAATTCTTTGTAATTATCTGCAATTAATATTAGTGTCTCTGTGGTGGAGGGGTGAAGCTCTCCACAAGTAAGCCAAAGGTCGCGGTATATATAAGGTATATTAGTGACTCGTTCCAGACTGGAAGATACTCCCAGTATCGCCCTGATGTAAGACAAACATTCACTGACTAGATCTGAATTGTCAGGCACTTCCCCACTACCTGCAGCCTCACAATATACACCAATCGGGGAAGCCATAGTCTCACTGTCTCCAGATGTCATACTTAGCATTTTGCATGTGATATCGATGATATTTTTAAATGACCTTTCAATGGGTTATCTTTCATTCTCGAGCAGACTCGAGCTGCTGGAGATAATGTATTTGGCAAACGAAAACTACGTGCACACAATATTATGAAATCAATCGACATTTTAGTAATTTTAGATTGTATTTCACTATCAAATAAGAGAAAACTGAGTCAAACGCCGCCTAGCGCTAGTAAGAACCTCAAGGGCACTGTGTTAGATGCTAGGTATTATCAACTTGACAAGTCAGCGCCTGGAGCGGATTGCTCCTATCGCGCCTGTCCAGGACCGGCTCTATCACTATAATGTATAGGTATAAATATAGGTTTATATATTTTTTAAATATTCAACATTTTTGTAAAAAAACGTTTGGTTAACATCTGTGTGTAACGTTTTATGTATTCATTTTTCTTGCCAAGCTGCTTCAATTTTAAACCCATTTTAGACTTATAAAAGTGATGTATGTTGGTCTCCTTCTTTAGCCAACGTTTTGGAGAGTATTACGTGTAATCTGGGTATAACTAAATAGGTATTTAAAAACTTTCTTAAACGATTCTGGGCAGCAAAGTTCATAAACGAAACGAAAGCACCTAAATATTATTGCTACGGTCTTATTATTGTTTCTCTATCTACACAGACCGACTGAGCCACCGCAACGCGTTGTGGAGTACAACTAGTTTACAAATAAATATCACCTATAGTTTATTTCAAAACATGTATGAATTATTCATGACGGGTGAAGCTT
Source organism: Hesperophylax consimilis (assembly GCF_061612785.1). NCBI lineage: Eukaryota > Metazoa > Arthropoda > Insecta > Trichoptera > Limnephilidae > Hesperophylax > Hesperophylax consimilis. Next base: position 146,906 of record NW_028301295.1, read on the forward strand.
TGAAAGATAATTAATTTAGTATAAATGTATATACTGTAATAACATTCAGACGATAGTTGACGATAGACGGAAAGACTGATAAGAACATTGAGCTATGAAGCCAGACTAGCAGTGCACTATGTAGTGTAGTATCAGACCAACTCTGCAGTGGGGCTGGCAGAGGAACTGGTAGAGGAAGGATCAAATTAGACCGAATGCTGCACAAATGGAACAATCACCTTTGACCGGCTCACTCATTTGGAGATTGAAAAGTGCTGAGTAAGATAAAGAAAGGGACGCTTAGATGCTTTGGACTTGTGGAGAGGGAGAAAGGAGTAGGGACCCGACCGAGTGAATCAATACTAGAGTTGGGTAGTGTGGGTTAGGCTCTCGACTAACAAGTTGAAATCCCGGCATTGGGAGCAGTTGAGACTCTTGTAGGTTTGACATTAAGAACGTGTTGGAATAACGGAAGAGTGTGTAAGAGAGGTTGTATGAATGTGAATGAAGCAAAGAGAGTGTTTGATGTAAGACAGTTGGTGTTGTCCACCCTCTCTGCCTGATGGTGAGTTGGATTCTAAGTGAGTTGACTGTTGAATTTCTCGCTAAAGCCGGCTGAGCAGCGGCGCACTTGTCTTGGGGGGGCCGACTTCAAACAATGACAATACATGAAACAGCTTTTACAGGTGATCTTCCAACGAGTCCATTTCAAAAAATTATAAACATTTATAAGAAAGCTTTTATAGAGGTTCTTACGTGCTTGTGAACAAGTCTCTTTCAAAAAGTAACACACGTGTTATCGATAGCTTTTACAGGGGTTCTTACGTAAGTGTGAACAAGTCAATTTAAAAAAATTACAAACATGTATAAGATAGTATTTACAGGGGTTCTTGCTTAAGTGTAAACAAGTCTATTGCAAAAGTTAAAAACATGCATAAGATAGCTTTTTCAAGGGTTTTTACGTACTTGTGAATAAGTCAAATTTAAAAATTACAATAATATACAAGATAGCTTTTACAGGGTTTTTTGCGTAAGTGTGAACAAGTCAATTTGAAATAATTAAAAAAATTTATAATATAGATTTACCAGGGGTTCGTACGTACGTGTGAACAAAACAATTACAAAAAGTTACGACCATTTATTAGATATATTTAACAGGGGTTCTTACGTACGTGTGAACATGAAAATTTCAAAAGGGTTTTTACGTGTGAACGAGACAATTACAAAAGTTACAAACATGTTAATGATAGCGTTTATATAAGTTCTTACGTACGTGTGAATAAGTTAATTTCAAAAAGCTAAAAACATGTATAAGATAACTTCTACAGTGGTACTTACGTCCTTGTGAACAAGACAATTACAAAAAAATTAAAACAGGTATAAGATAGCTTATACAGGGGTTATTATGTACGTGTGAACAAGACAATTAAAAAAAATTACAAACTTGATATCGATAGCTTTTACAGGAGTTCTTACGTACGTGTGAATAAGTTAATTTCAAAAAGTTACAAACATGTATAACATAGCTTCTACAGGGGTAATTATGTACGTGTGAACAAGACAATTACGAAAAAATTCAAATATATTATCGATAGCTTTAACAGGGTTTCAAACGTAAGTGTCAACAAGTCAAATTCAAAAAAATTACAAACATGTATAAGATAGCTTTTACAAGGTTTTTGGCGAAAGTGTGAACAAGTCAATTTCAAAATGTTAAAAAGATTTATAAGACAGTTTTTACAGAGGTTCCCACGTGCTCTGTGAACAAGTCTCTTTCAAAAAGTAACTCACATGCTTACGATAGCTTTTGCAGGGTATCTTACGTAAGTGTGAACAAGTCAATTTCAAAAAATTACAAACATTTAATAGATTTATTTAAGAGGGGTTTTTACGCACGTGTGAACAAGAAAATAACAAAAAGTTACAAACATGTTAACGATATCGTTTACATGAGTTCTACACACAAGTATCAGATAACTTCTACAGTGTACTTACGTAAGGTACTTACGTACGTGTGTACAAGACAATAACAACAAGTTACAAACATGTTAACGATATCGTTTACATGAGTTCTTACGTACGTGTGAATAAGTTAATTTCAAAAAGCTACAAACATGTATAAGATAACTTCTACATTGTACTTACGTACTAACGTAAGGTACTTGCGTACTTGTGAACAAGACAATTACAAAAAGTTACAAACAGGTATAAGATAGCTTATACGAGGGGTTATTATGTACGTGTTAACAAGACAATTACAAATTTGTTATCGATAGCTTTTACAGGGGTTCTTACGTTAGTGTGAAAAGTCAAATTCAAAAAGTTACAAACATGTATAAGATAGCTTCTACAGGGGTTATTATATACGTGTGGACAAGACAATTACAAACATGTTATCGATAGCTTTTACAGGAATTTTTAAGTTCGTGTGATCAAGACAATTACAAAAAGGTACAAATATGTTAACGATAGCTTTTACAGGAGTTCTAAAGTACTTGTGAATAAGTTAATTTAAAAAAGTTACAAACATGTATAAGAAAGCTTCTACATTGGTTCTTACGTACGTGTGAACAAGACAATTTCAAAAAGTTACAAACATGTTAACGATAGCTTTTACAGTGGTTCTTACGTTCTTGTGAACACGACAATTACAAAAAGTTCCAAACATGTTAACGATATATTTTACAGTAGGTCTTACGTAATTGTGATCAAGACAATTACAAAAAGTTACAAACATCTTAAAGATAACTTTTACAGGGGTTCTTGTGTACGTGTGAACAATACAATTACAAAAAGTTACAAACATTTTAACGATATCTTTTACAGGAGTTCTTACGTATTTGTGATCAAGACAATTACAAAAAGTTACAAACATCTAAAATATAGCTTTTACAGGGGTTCTTGTGTACGTGTGAACAATACAATTACAAAAAGTTACAAACATTTTAACGATATCTTTTACAGGAGTTCTTACGTACTTGTGATCAAGACAGTTACAAAATGTTACAAACATCTAAAATATAGCTTTTACAGGGGTTCTTGTGTACGTGTGAACAATACAATTACAAAAAGTTACAAACATTTTAACGATATCTTTTACAGGAGTTCTTACGTACTTGTGATCAAGACAGTTACAAAATGTTACAAACATCTAAAATATAGCTTTTACAGGGGTTCTTGTGTACGTGTGAACAATACAATTACAAAAAGTTACAAACATTTTAACGATATCTTTTACAGGAGTTCTTACCTATTTGTGATCAAGACAATTACAAAAAGTTACAAACATCTAAAATATAGCTTTTACAGGGGTTCTTGTGTACGTGTGAACAATACAATTACAAAAAGTTACAAACATTTTAACGATATCTTTTACAGGAGTTCTTACGTACTTGTGATCAAGACAATTACAAAATGTTACAAACATCCAAAATATAGCTTTTACAGGGGTTCTTGTTTACGTGTAAACAAATCAATTTCAAAAAGTAACAAACATGTATAATATAGGAGTTCTTGCATATATATTCCTCCTTAAATGTTCCCCATTACTTCACTTATCCCACACTCCCTTCCCCAACCTCTCTCCCGCAACTGACGCACTGTCCCAGTCAAGTATACTATCCCTTTCGTTCTTGATAATATGTGTATATAAATGTGTGTACTTATGTATTTGAAAGCATTTTTTTTATAACAGTCCTGATGATGGTACGGCTTTACCGAAACCGGTAGACTAAAAATATACCAATATAGTGACTTAAAACCAAGAATTTTCTTATCATTTATTTAAAATGTCTAGTCAAAATATTATGGTTTCCTTTTTAAAAAATATATTTTTTATTCATTCAAACGCTCTGATGGGCTTTTACGTGATACATATTTTATAGGATTTACTGCATAATACAGTGCCAACAGAAGGTTTTTTTATTTTAAAAACAACAACGAAAATAACAATATATAAATTATGTATGTTCGTACATGCATACATTCATTAATATGTGCGTTAAAAACAAAATAAAACTAAAAAGGAGTATACGATGTAACCGTAGGAAGTGTCTTTGCTTAGATTCTGTCTGGCAGGTACATTCATATAAATCAATGCCAACAATTCAGGGCTGTCAATTGTAGATTTAATAATTTTAAATAAAAATAATATATCAGTCAAATAACTTCTATCTGATAGTTTGAGAATTCTGGTTTCGGTACGTACGAGTAAGTTAGTATAATTTATAAATTCGATGGAAATATTCATTTTAAAATTTATATACCGAAACAGGGATTATTGAGGTATGTTCTTGTTGTAACTATATTTCATGCAGTTGAACACATCTACAATTTCTGCGAAATTATTACCAACTACATGAAATCTAGGTACAAGTGTGGACCTAAATGACTCAGTTCTGATATTGTTGTTGTAATTAGAAAAGAAAATTGATCGAGTAGTTCTAGTTGGTATGTTGTAGGTAATTAGGCTTAATAAATCAGGACTGTCTATAATACCATTAAAAAAATGATATAAGTCAAGTCGGAAACGAGTCTTCTATCTGCGAGTTTTAATTGTTTTAATTTTTTCATTAAGTGGTTGTAATTTATAGTTATCTATTGGCAAACTAAATTTAAATTTAATATATCTTATAAATGTATGTTGATTTTTTTCAATGGAATCGGAATGGATTTTAAAGTGAGAGGACCAGATAGAAAAAGTACTCGTATATTCGACTTGACTCCGAACTAGATAAGAATATAAGGTCTCTGCCATTGCGGAGAATGAGGCCAATCATTTTCAATCCTTTATTTGTCACTGTATTGATTTGAAAGAAAATTAAATTTGGTTAAAGAAATATTGTTAAGAGGTAGCTTACAAGCTAAAAATGTGTATATTCTTGGTATACCTTATATTGTAGGTAATAGGCATTACAATCGCTGGAAAAACGGAGTCTATAAACGATTGATTTTAAACAAAAAACTGGTTTTTATTTATTTTGTGAATAATTTTGACTTTTAGGGTCAAGCAACAGATAATTAACAGTAAAATACAAGCTAAAAATGTGTATATTCTTGGTATACCTTATATTGCAGGTAATAGGCATTCAAATCACCTGATAAATTGAGCCTAGAAACGTTCGATTTCAAGCACATAACTGGTTTTAATTTATTTTGTAAATAATTTTATAAGAAAGCAAAAAAGTTAATCAAGTGAAACTGTCTTAAGATAATCTTAGCTATAATACTGTACTTTTACAAAAGTTGTTTTCTTTACGTGTTCATACATTTCTATTGAAAAAAATAGTAATTTATTTTTTTATTTGTATTCTACTCAAGGGAAACGGTATGAAAACCTTCAAATTATCTAAAACATATTTTTTGGTATTCATAATGTACACTTATTCGTTATAAAGATTAATCAATATAGTGATTTAGCACTAAGCATCTCCTCAATTTAATATTAAAAGATTGATTTAATCTAAAAAATCTGATTACGTGACATTTACTAATGTTTAAATAAAGTTGGTGAAGTTTGCACCAAATTTTGCAAGTTATTTGAATACAATCATAGAGCTTTAGATCATCGGCGAAAAGCAGCATATTATCATCAAAAATAGTAACGATATCATTCATAAACAGTAAAATAGTAACGATATCATTCATAAACAGTAAAATAGTAACGATATCATTCATAAACAGTAAAATAGTAACGATATCATTCATAAACAGTAAAATAGTAACGATATCATTCATAAACAGTAAAATAGTAACGATATCATTCATAAACAGTAAAATAGTGACGATATCATTCATAAACAGTAAAATAGTAACGATATCATTCATAAACAGTAAAATAGTAACGATATCATTCATAAACAGTAAAAAAAAGTATTGGACGTAAATGCGACCCTTGAGGGACACCACTTGTGGCCATGAATTTGTATGAAAGGTTAGAACTGACGCAAATGGGTCGGTAATTTGTATGAAAGGTTAGAACTGACGCAAATGGGTCGGTAATTTGTATGAAAGGTTAGAACTGACGCAAATGGGTCGGTAATTTGTATGAAAGGTTAGAACTGACGCAAATGGGTCGGTAATTTGTATGAAAGGTTAGAACTGACGCAAATGGGTCGGTAATTTGTATGAAAGGTTAGAACTGACGCAAATGGGTCGGTAATTTGTATGAAAGGTTAGAATTGACGCAAATGGGTCGGTAATTTGTATGAAAGGTTAGAACTGACGCAAATGGGTCGGTAATTTGTATAAAAGGTAAGAACTGACGCAAATGGGTCGGTAATTTGTATGAAAGGTTAGAACTGACGCAAATGGGTCGATAATTTGTATGAAAGGTTAGAACTGACGCAAATGGGTCGGTAATTTGTATGAAAGGTTAGAACTGACGCAAATGGGTCGGTAATTTGTATGAAAGGTTAGAACTGACGCAAATGGGTCGGTAATTTGTATGAAAGGTTATAACTGACGCAAATGGGTCGGTAATTTGTATGAAAGGTTAGAATTGACGCAAATGGGTCGGTAATTTGTATGAAAGGTTAGAACTGACGCAAATGGGTCGGTAATTTGTATAAAAGGTTAGAACTGACGCAAATGGGTCGGTAATTTGTATGAAAGGTTAGAACTGACGCAAATGGGTCGGTAATTTGTATGAAAGGTTAGAACTGACGCAAATGGGTCGGTAATTTGTATGAAAGGTTAGAACTGACGCAAATGGGTCGGTAATTTGTATGAAAGGTTAGAACTGACACAAATGGGTCGGTAATTTGTATGAAAGGTTAGAACTGACGCAAATGGGTCGGTAATTTGTATGAAAGGTTAGAACTGTCGCAAATGGGTGGGTAATTTGTATGAAAGGTTAGAACTGACGCAAATGGGTCGGTAATTTGTATGAAAGGTTAGAACTGACGCAAATGGGTCGGTAATTTGTATGAAAGGTTAGAACTGACGCAAATGGGTCGGTAATTTGTATGAAAGGTTAGAACTGACGCAAACGGGTCGGTAATTTGTATGAAAGGTTAGAACTGACGCAAATGGGTCGGTAATTTGTATGAAAGGTTAGAACTGACGCAAATGGGTCGGTAATTTGTATGAAAGGTTAGAATTGACGCAAATGGGTCGGTAATTTGTATGAAAGGTTAGAACTGACGCAAATGGGTCGGTAATTTGTATGAAAGGTTAGAACTGACGCAAATGGGTCGGTAATTTGTATGAAAGGTTAGAACTGACGCAAATGGGTCGGTAGTTTGTATGAAAGGTTAGAACTGACGCAAATGGGTCGGTAATTTGTATGAAAGGTTAGAACTGACGCAAATGGGTCGGTAATTTGTATGAAAGGTTAGAACTGACGCAAATGGGTCGGTAATTTGTAGTATTGAGTATTTTTAAATACAGATTTTAAATAACAGTTTTTTTTCAATATGTAAATCAGGGAAACAGTTATGTAGAATACAGTGATTGGTTAAATATTCGACATAGTGGTTTTGCTATTGATACACAGTTAATGAATAGCCCTACTTTTTCTGTATGTCAAGTGATTTTATTTTGCGTATAACATCAGAAACATTAATATGAAAAGCAGGAATATGAACTCATTCCTTTGGGTGGAAGGGAGTAATTTGATCATTCGTGTTGTCCTCTTCGTGAACACATTTTTGAAGAAATCAGCAAAGAAGTAAAAAAACTACTATGACTTACCACTGTGATTTTATGACTGCATCTGTAAGTACATGCCGAACACGAAAATGGTTTCTTTCGAATGTGGGATCTTAAATTATTTACCATGAAATATTAGTTTTGTTACTACACCTGTTGGAATAAGTAGGGCGGGAAAACGATTTCTTTCCTGTGAATGATTATTTTGCTTTCTGGTCTTTCTTGCAAGCAATAGACGATTTGGACAAAACGAATTCGGTAATAACAAAATAAACATTTTGAATGGCATAGAGGATATTTGACAGACAACGGCAAGTCAGTTTTCACACAAAACGTGATGAACAAGTTACAATTGTTTTTAAATAAAAAAAAGTGTATGCATTTTAGTTTCCAGAATGGTAAACACCTTGGATTCCACTATTGAACCTGTGAGTTCGAGTTTCGGATGATATACCCTATAATTATTTGTATCGTTGCACCTATAAGCGATCGCTTATTAACAGAAGAAAATAAGTAAACTTCAGTTTGAAAACCAAATTAAACTCAAGTTACGTTCGCAAGTGAAGCTTTTACCTTTTTTTCCTGTAAAATATAAGTGGGATCAGGAAGGATCACTGTTATAGAGGCTACAAAAATGTGGATCTACACATCATACTTAACACCTTGGAAAAATGTGGATCTACATACATCATACTTGAAACCTTGGAAAAATGTGGAACTACACACATCATACTTAAAACCTTGGAAAAATGTGGATCTACACACATCATACTTAAAACCTTGGAAAAATGTGGATCTACACACATCATACTTAAAACCTTGGAAAAATGTGTATCTACACACATCATACTTAAAACCTTGGAAAATGTGGATCTACGCACATCATACTTAAAACCTTGGAAAAATGTGGATCTACACACATCATACTTAAAACCTTGGAAAATGTGGATCTACACACATCATACTTAAAACTTTGGAAAAATGTGGATCTACGCACATCATACTTAAAACCTTGGAAAAATGTGGATCTACACACATCATACTTAAAACCTTGGAAAATGTGGATCTACGCACATCATACTTAAAACCTTGGAAAAATGTGGATCTACACACATCATACTTAAAACCTTGGAAAATGTGGATCTAAACACATCATACTTAAAACCTTGGAAAAATGTGGATCTACACACATCATACTTAAAACCTTGGAAAAATGTGGATCTACACACATCATACTTAAAACCTTGGAAAAATGTGGATCTACACACATCATACTTAAAACCTTGGAAAAATGTGGATGTACACACATCATACTTAAAACCTTGGAAAAATGTGGATCTACACACATCATAATTAAAACCTTGGAAAATGTGGATCTACACACATCATACTTAAAACCTTGGAAAATGTGGATCTACACACATCATTCTTAAAACCTTGGAAAAATGTGGATCTACACACATCATACTTAAAACCTTGGAAAAATGTGGATCTACACACATCATACTTAAAACCTTGGAAAATGTGGATCTACACACATCATACTTAAAACCTTGGAAAAATGTGGATCTACACACATCATACTTAAAACCTTGGAAAATGTGGATCTACACACATCATACTTAAAACCTTGGAAAAATTTGGATCTACACACATCATACTTAAAACCTTGGAAAAATGTGGATCTACACACATCATACTTAAAACCTTGGAATATGTGGATCTACGCACATCATACTTAAAACCTTGGAAAAATGTGGATCTACACACATCATACTTAAAACCTTGGAAAATGTGGATCTACACACATCATACTTAAAACCTTGGAAAAATGTGGATCTACACACATCATACTTAAAACCTTGGAAAAATGTGGATCTACACACATCATACTTAAAACCTTGGAAAATGTGGATCTATGCACATCATACTTAAAACCTTGGAAAAATGTGGATCTACACACATCACACTTAAAACCTTGGAAAAATGTGAATCTACACACATCATACTTAAAACCTTGGAAAAATGTGGATGTACACACATCATACTTAAAACCTTGGAAAAATGTGGATGTACACACATCATACTTAAAACCTTGGAAAATGTGGATCTACACACATCATACTTAAAACCTTGGAAAAATGTGGATCTACACACATCACACTTAAAACCTTGGAAAATGTGGATCTACACACATCATACTTAAAACCTTGGAAAAATGTGGATGTACATACACACATCATACTTAAACCCTTGGAAAAATGTGGATCTACACACATCATACTTAAAACCTTGGAAAATGTGGATCTACACACATCATACTTAAAACCTTGGAAAAATGTGGATCTACACACATCATACTTAAAACCTTGGAAAAATGTGGATGTACACACATCATACTTAAAACCTTGGAAAAATGTGGATCTACACACATCATAATTAAAACCTTGGAAAATGTGGATCTACACACATCATACTTAAAACCTTGGAAAATGTGGATCTACACACATCATACTTAAAACCTTGGAAAATGTGGATCTACACACATCATACTTAAAACCTTGGAAAAATGTGGATCTACACACATCACACTTAAAACCTTGGAAAATGTGGATCTACACACATCATACTTAAAACCTTGGAAAAATGTGGATGTACCTACACACATCATACTTAAAACCTTGGAAAAATGTGGATCTACACACATCATACTTAAAACCTTGGAAAATGTGGATCTACACACATCATACTTAAAACCTTGGAAAAATGTGGATCTACACACATCATACTTAAAACCTTGGAAATTGTGGATCTACACAAATCATACTTAAAACCTTGGAAAAATGTAGATGTACCTACACACATCATACTTAAAACCTTGGAAAAATGTGGATCTACACACATCATACTTAAAACCTTGGAAAATGTGGATCTAAACACATCATACTTAAAACCTTGGAAAAATGTGGATCTACACACATCATACTTAAAACCTTGGAAAATGTGGATCTACACACATCATACTTAAAACCTTGGAAAATATGGATCTACACACATCATACTTAAAACCTTGGAAAAATGTGGATCTACACACATCATACTTAAAACCTTGGAAAATGTGGATCTACACACATCATACTTAAAACCTTGGAAAATGTGGATCTACACACATCATACTTAAAACCTTGGAAAATGTGGATCTACGCACATCATACTTAAAACCTTGGAATATGTGGATCTACGCACATCATACTTAAAACCTTGGAAAAATGTGGATCTACACACATCATACTTAAAACCTTGGAAAATGTGGATCTACACACATCATACTTAAAACCTTGGAAAAATGTGGATCTACACACATCATACTTAAAACCTTGGAAAAATGTGGATCTACACACATCATACTTAAAACCTTGGAAAATGTGGATCTATGCACATCATACTTAAAACCTTGGAAAAATGTGGATCTACACACATCACACTTAAAACCTTGGAAAAATGTGAATCTACACACATCATACTTAAAACCTTGGAAAAATGTGGATCTACACACATCATACTTAAAACCTTGGAAAAATGTGGATGTACACACATCATACTTAAAACCTTGGAAAAATGTGGTTCTACACACACCATACTTAAAACCTTGGAAAATGTGGATCTACACACATCATACTTAAAACCTTGGAAAAATGTGGATGTACACACATCATACTTAAAACCTTGGAAAAATGTGGATCTACACACATCATACTTAAAACCTTGGAAAATGTGGATCTACACACATCATACTTAAAACCTTGGAAAAATGTGGATCTACACACATCACACTTAAAACCTTGGAAAATGTGGATCTTCACACATCATACTTAAAACCTTGGAAAAATGTGGATGTACCTACACACATCATACTTAAAACCTTGGAAAAATGTGGATCTACACACATCATACTTAAAACCTTGGAAAATGTGGATCTACACACATCATACTTAAAACCTTGGAAAAATGTGGATCTACACACATCATACTTAAAACCTTGGAAAAATGTGGATGTACACACATCATACTTAAAACCTTGGAAAAATGTGGATCTACACACATCATAATTAAAACCTTGGAAAATGTGGATCTACACACATCATACTTAAAACCTTGGAAAATGTGGATCTACACACATCATACTTAAAACCTTGGAAAATGTGGATCTACACACATCATACTTAAAACCTTGGAAAAAACCTTGACCTAAATAATAATGGGGCATATTTAGTAGTGATGGACAAAAATGAAACATTTACATTTACATCTTTTGATCAAAACATCAAAAGAATCGAGCGATTAATCGATTTAATTGCTTAGAGTTCAACGGGAGCAGTAGCTGCGGAAAGAGACAGACTATTGTATTATGTTGAGGTGGGAAGAGGGGAGCGGCACTTGGAAAAAGCATGTTACTTTGGTACGTAAGTATTGCATTTCCAAAAAATGTACTAAACCAGTGTTTTTATACTGGCAATGATGTTTATTGTTTATTTGCAGATAGCAACGAGATGATAGTCATATTATTATTATTATGTAAATGATTACGAATTTTACTTTGACGTTAAATTTATTATATCTACATTTAACTGAATAAATAATACAAATAATGTTCGTACCTACTTCCAATTGAAAGGATATAAACTTGAATATTCCTGCTGGAGGTTTGAAATCTCCTCCCGTTTCTCGTTATTCATTCTTCAATAGAATAAATAATTCAATTATTCCTTTCCCACGGACATAAAAACCTGGCTACTAAAACAATATCGGGCCGATTGAATCTTTCACAAAAAATTACGAACATAACCTTAAAATACATTCAACCTTAAGAATCTTTATAGAGCGCCCTCGAGGTGATTTTTCACAAAAACGGCACTTTAAAAATAACCAATTAATGTTTATTAATAACCTTATCAACTAATTATAAGTCAGAATGATGTTTTTACACTAAATGCACGGACGTCATAAATCCCAACCTAAAATATGTTCACGTACTCGTAGCTTCTTTGGTTGGTAGATAAAATCATAATTAAACATTTGTCAATTAGCAAGGAATAATTGCGTAATCTCAGTTCTCAGTTCCTAGTGGATATCAAATCATATTAGTAACACAATGTACCACGGGAAAAATATCTAATTTGTCAAGCAATCAGCGGCGTAGCTACCTAGGGGCTACGCGGGGCAGTGCCCCGGGGCCCTCGAATCTTTACCAGAAATCTCGATCGAACTGATCGAACTTTTGGAAATTTCTCCCATTTTCAAAATAAATATCACAGGTTGCAACTTGCAACCCCACTTTAATCTAGACAACTCAGTTGAGAGATATTCAAAAGTAATGACTAGGGAATTCCCCTAAATTCTTTCTGTAGGTTGGCAGTGTTGTCAATTTGACGGATGTGTGCGTCATTCCCCAACGACACTTGTAGCGTATTAAAATATGGATAAAAAGAAGAAACCCAGTGGTGCATTTAAACGCAAACAACGCCAAGAAAAAGAAGATAGTAAACAAAAATTGCCCAAAATTGACAAGTTTTTTAGTCAGCCTTCTGCAAGTACATCTGGCCAAAATATTTCTATTGATAGTGACTCAAATAATGTGGTAACTGCAGTGTTGGTTGAGAAGCCTACTGAAGAAGATTCGACAATTATTGCAGTTGGAGATACCTCCGCCGCCGATCTTGTGAACGTGGATGATGTTTGCATGACACACATAAGAGCGGAGGGTTTGGAGGAACCACAGACTAGAGGTGGGTCCTATGAGTACTTTTCGTTACTGGGTACAATGAGTACAAGTACAAAAAATACCGGTGACAAAATACTCAAAAGTTTTTAATATACCGACCTGAGGATTGATTCAGAATAAGTAATTCTAATGAACTCGAAAAATATTCTACGGGAGCTTGATTCCCCGTTTTATTATTTGAAATCCATGGGGGGGGGGTTGTTAATTCGAAAAAATTACCCACATTTTTCCCGTCACTAAATATCAGATCAAATACCAGTCACAAATACTACCCGTCAAGAAAATAACTACTAAAAAATACCCAACAAAAATACTCATCAGAAATACCCATCGAAAATACCTATCAAAAATACCTACTGAAAATACCCATCAAAAATACCCATCGAAAATACCTGTGGGGGCAAGAACTGTCTGCCAGCCTAAAATAATATTTTAATACGGAAACACTGTTTCACGGATGGCAACCCGACGTGAAACAGAGCTCGCTGCCAATTCATTACCGACGAGCATTCCTGTTTCTCTGATCTTCCTTGGCGGTCGACATTTCTTGATTCCTACTAAATCCTTCTGATATTCAAATCGTGTAATAGTGTAGCGTGTTAACAATAAACTTAAATTATCAATTACATCTGTTTCACTTTATCACAACCTACACTATACACATTTATTGGCCGTTATACAGGTAAGTACGCCACAATCACCAAATTGGTGACCCTTCGACTCAGAACAATATATCGACTTAGTATTTTAAAATCATTTTGCAACATTCCGTCACTGCCAAGGATCAGAAAAGAGAAACAGCAATCCCGGGCAAGATCAGTAAGTAAAATCCAATTCATATATCTCTTACAAATCAATTTTTTAATATAAATGCTAGTAAATGTCCCGGTAATTTAAGGAAATATACACGTGGTATAGTTCCCATCAATACCCTATTTTGTCAATCAATCCCTAGCTTGAAATGTTTTACTATTTTTATGAAAATTAAGTGCGTGTTAAAATTAATTTCAGTGAGAACGATCCTGAAATCAGGCTGTCAACAACGTGGCTAACCATGGCATCATAATCTTGCGATGAATTACAACCTACCCACTACAACGGCAGCATCTACTCCCCGGACAAGGAAGATGACGCAACAATCCACGTGGACAACCTGCAGTTGAACAAGCCAACCTACCCACATATCTCAATCAAGTAACCTATATCACGATTTCTTATTGCCATTTCGCAAAACAATGAATTGTTCAGCATACCTACATAATCATGTTTTAGATATACATTATTATAGTGATATTAAGGTTATTGTCCAATAATTGCCAAACCTTACTTTGAGGTAATTTAACATCATACTATTTTGTAATAACAAATTTAAATTATTATTGCACTATATAATAATAGCGCCATATTTGCATATCGGTATTTCACAATAGCTTACGTGACGCGGTTTGCGTCTTCTCTAAAATACAATACAAACGCGAACTCGCTAATAACTTGCTAAGATATCCGGTAGATGGAATAGATTCTTACACAGTATTCTCTAGTTTTTTTTTTGGATTTTTTATGTCTTGCATAACGTATTACGTAACATATTATTGGAAATGACCTCATCGGAAGAAACAAACATACCTTCATCGTTTCAAGAACCTGTAACAATTTCTCAAGATAAGTTGAACAATATGGAAGACCAACGCGCAGCACATTCGGAAGCAGATGTACATCATGTATTTTACCTACAAAAACAAATACTAAAGCTGCCCCTTCAAATGAAACAAATCAAACCAGTCATCAATCAGCCGTCTACAATTAGAGAGAAACACAAGCAATAACCCGCGCATCTTCATCGCGCGAAGGACAATATTCCCGGCTCTGCTCATGGACTCCATCGGGACATCATTGTAGCGCCCAGGTCCCGGGAATCATCCCTGGCCAGCCTACATCGGATCTGAACGCCCTGGTTCCAGCAATCTGACCAGCGCTTCATCCATACATCGCGACCACCACGAGGACACGCAACACCCTCACTGGTCCAAACAACTCCCGCTCAATCGCCTGCAAGGTCCACTGTACCTTCGGCCTTTCCGTCAGCACTGGCGTACTTGAAGAACCACGTTCTTCCCCAGTGCCTGATCATCATCGAGTCCGGTCACCAGCGCCCGGCGTCGACACACTGACCCGCGCTTGACCAACAAACCGCAAAGCAAACCATCGCCCGCACCCGGAGAATTCTATATATGTCACATCATCTCTCAGCACGACTACCGCGTATTACCCACAAGCAATAACCAGTTTAAAAGCATCTTTCATGGCAAGTGGTGAGCAAAACTGGATGGAAACCCTCCCACTTATATTACCAGCCTGAGATCTACTGTTCGCGAGGAATTGAAATGTTCGCCAGCCGAACTAACTAATGGAAGACTTCCTTGCGATAATCACACATCTGTTCCAGACCCACCTGAATCAAAGACAACTACAAGATCAGGTCGTCAAGTCCACTTTCCAATAAGATACGGTACATACTAATGCATAAAAGACACAACTTTCTTACATATAAATTTTCTGCAACTCATGATAGAAACATTGATTAAGAATCTACTCTTGCTATCGATTTAAAGATTGAATTCCATATACCAACATTTATATTCTCTAAATTAATGTTACATACATAATATTTAAGTGTACAGGTTCTTGATGAAAACCTGACCTTTATATTATAATTACTTTGCAAATTACCACGTTTTTTACAATTTTATAAAAAACCTTATTACGGTGAATACTTTCATCCTTTAAAACCATGAAGTGATACCATGTAATCGCACAAAGTTACCTAGCTAACTTTTAACTTACCATATTATAGTGCAAACTCATATACATATATTTTCTAGGATAATTATCCATTTCGCTATATGCGACAACTTCTGTATAAATCTTGTTTAGAAATAACTTACCACTATATGTGATGACTCTGTTATAAATATAAATGCTTTTAACCATGTTAAATCAAATGTACTGATCACGCATCTGATGTAACATGTCGTTGAGACCTATATGTATATTTTTTTACAGAATTGAACCATTGTCATTTGTTCGTAAGAAAACATAGCCATTTGATAATATTATCAATACAAACACATTCTACGAACATATGACAGTTGTTTTTTGTTATATTTTTAGTTATCTTGTAACCTCCAAAATAAAGATTTAGATTTATGTACTCACAGCCATGCTATTGCTAAATGTACTTTTACAAAAACATTTAAATATGTATTTTTTTTTTCTTTTTTTACACCTTTTTTTCCATAACACGGATATAAATAATTTTATAATATAGAGACATTAATAGTCGTTTCACTTTGTTCAAAGATTGAAGAAACACTTATGTTCATACTTTATACATTGATATCATGTTCCTATATTATAAGACAAATTTGTAGTTATTTAAATATGTAATAAATAATATTTAGAATAATCAACTTTAAAATAACTCAATAATTGACAACTCATGCTCCGAACACTGTTTGTAGACGCATTATTAAAAATATATACAAATGGAAATAGATTCCTACTTTTTATTTTATAATTAACTTATGCTTAATTTCATAATATGCTCCGACAACACTGTTCGTAGATGCATTACCATATAAAAAGGTTTAGATAAGTTAAATAATAACCACTTGTGTCAAATGTTGTAATACCATTTATTGTTTTCAAACATTAAAGTATTAAATGCACTCTGTTTGCAACTTTTGGTTTTGAAAATAAATACAAAACATACAATTGTCGATGCAGTAAATGCTCCAATTATAAATATAAAATTTTGTCGATGCAGTAAATGCTCCAATTATAAATGTAAACTTTTGTCGATGCAGTAAATGCTCCAAGAAAAACATACAGTTCGTAGATGCAGTACATGCTCCGAACATGTAATTATATCAACACATTTTTAAAAAAGGATTTAACTTTCAAATAATGTTATTACTAGGAATTTGTTCATGACTATGCGTTCACAAACATATAAATGTATTGTTCATAAAGTAACTTCACCATTTAAGAGATATCTTTCTGAACGCATAGGCTTATGTTATTTTGCGATGACGTCACACACCGAATTTGTTTATATTATGTAACCGACGTCATGCAAATTTTGTGATATGTATATATTTTTTCTAGAACCCCTAATTTTTTCTTTTATGTATCGTTGACACTGGGGGGAAGGTATGTGGGGGCAAGAACTGTCTGCCAGCCTAAAATAATATTTTAATACGGAAACACTGTTTCACGGATGGCAACCCGACGTGAAACAGAGCTCGCTGCCAATTCATTACCGACGAGCATTCCTGTTTCTCTGATCTTCCTTGGCGGTCGACATTTCTTGATTCCTACTAAATCCTTCTGATATTCAAATCGTGTAATAGTGTAACGTGTTAACAATAAACTTAAATTATCAATTACATCTGTTTCACTTTATCACAACCTACACTATACACATTTATTGGCCGTTATACAGGTAAGTACACGCCGCACACGCTAGCCAAATACCTATCGAAAATACCTACTGAAAATACCCATCAAAAATACCTACTAAAAATACCCATCAAAAATACCTATTAAAAATACTTGTCAAAAATACCTGGAAAAAGTACCCTATTAAAAATATTTAAGTATTTATTTATTTATTTATTTATTTATTTTAGGAACATTAACAGTCTTAGTAATATAATATACATAAGAGAATAACAAAAAACAGACCAATTATTAATGTTCACAGATATATATAGAAACATAAAACTAACCTGCAAACGATAAACCTATAATATGCCTACCATAAACAGCAATAAATAAAAGTGATTTTAACTATACTTAAATAGACTTGGGTTGGAACGGGAAAGGGGAGGAGAGGGATGAGGAAAAGTTGCCACGCAGGTAATATTAAAATATTAGGTACAATCATTTTAACAGTGGTTAATATGAGTTAGAATGTGATACAATGAAATTCTGTAGTGATAGTAACTAGCAGTGAATATGTCAGCACGAGTGTCTATATTTGCAAATTTATTATTATAGTAGTTACATGTCCTTTGCATAAATTCATTTTGGTTGGAATTGGTATTGCATCTATCAATGTAGAAAAGGGTATTTTGTCTGCTGTATCGAATTGGCGCATGGAAATTTATTTTGTTCAGCAACTCCGGGCAGTCAACTTTAGAGTTAATAATTTTATACAAGAGCATCTGATCAGCGACAATCCTCCTGTTGAGTAGTTTCGTGATTCGAAAATGTTTCTCGATTTCGTCGTAAGAGTTGTATATGTTAAATGATTTAAAATTGAGGAATTTGAGAAATCGTTCCTGAACTCTTTCTAACCTGTTAACATAAACAATATAGCGCGGGTTCCAAACCGGTGAACAGTACTCCAGGTGAGGACGAACATGTGAATTGTAGAGAGTCAGATATGTCTTAGTATTTTTGAAAAATTTGCATGTTCTCAGTACAAAACCTAGACTTTTTGATGCTTTGGTGACAATGTTATCAACGTGTTTATCAAAGGTAAGTTTAGAGTCCAAGAAAACCCCGAGATCACGCACATAGTCTTTATTTGTTAAAATCGATCCAGAAATGGTGTAATCATGCAGTATTTTCACACGGTTACGTGTGAATGTGACTTTGCAACATTTAGAAATATTGATAAAAAGCTTATTTCTGAGACAGTAATCCGTCAGTCGATCAAGATCTGCTTGTAAACGCGCAGAACAGTCCGGGGAGCTTATAGGAAGGTATATCTTCATATCGTCAGCAAATAGTAAAATTTGAGCGTTGTGAAAACATGTCGTAATATCATTAATATAGATAGAGAAAAGCAAAGGACCCAAAATGGACCCCTGAGGCACACCGGAAGTAATGATTTTCCAGACCGAGGAAAATCCACCCACTGTCACAGCCTGGGATCTGTTTGTTACGTATGAGGATAACCAACGAAGGAGATCTCCATGAATACCATGATTAGCAAGTTTTCTAAGCAGAATGTTGTGGTTGATCTTGTCAAAAGCCTTGCTATAGTCGGTATAGATTGTATCAACTTGCACACGTTTATCCATGGAGGCAGACAAGAAGTTTGTAAAAGTTATAAGATTAGTAGCAACAGAGCGACCTGCAAAGAATCCATGCTGAAATTCGTTGATCGAATTCTTTACCACAGGGAATAACTGGTCATGGACTATGTTTTCGAACACCTTTGAAAAAATGCAAAGCTTGGAAATGGGTCTATAATTATCTGCTTCACACTTAGTTCCCGATTTATGAATTGGTGTGATGTAGGCTCTTTTCCATATATCTGGAAATGTACCAGTCTTGATCGATATATTAAACAGTATTGATAGCGGGAGTGACAAATGATTTGCGCACTCGGTAATGAACAGTGGTGGGATACCATCCGGCCCAGCTCCCTTGCTAGAATCGAGCCGTTTTAAATATTTGGACACGAGGTCAGCATCGATAAAAACTGATCCCATCGCACAAACCTGCTTAACTACAGAGTCATCGCAGGAAATCCCCAGAGGGTCAGCCGGTTCGTAGACAGAATGAAAGTAACCAGAAAATAAATCACAGACTGCCTGTCCACCCTCGGCTGTTACATCCTTAAGATTTAATACGCTAGGAATAGATGCTGATAGTTTTTTTGATTTAACATATGACCAGAATGCCTTGGGATCTTTGGCGATATTCTCTTCAGCATTATTAATAAAGTCTTCGTGACACTTTTTTGCCATTTTTTTCTGTCTGGTGCGTAGCCTTGAAAAAGTAATGTAATCGGAAGGGTTCTTGTAGGTTGTATATAGTCTGTGAAATTTCTGCTTTTCACGAATAAGTTTTATTAATGATGAGCTATACCACGGGGGGTAGGAATATTTACCAGTACGCCTCAATGGAACCTTATCAGCGATCAAATTATTAATAATATTGTAAAAATGCGATACTGCAGGATTGACGGAATCGGTAAGGTTAAGTGCGTTCCAATCTTCTTGTGCCAGGCTATCTCTTATGTCATCATAATTAGCCTTGTGGAATGAGGGCCGTTTAATTGAGTTTTCCTTTATGACCGGGGGTTCAACCAACTCAGCAGTGATAATGATGGATTTATGATGAGCATCCTCAGGAACCAACGGATCGTTCGCGGGAGCTACGCGTACCAAAAAATTACAGAGAACGAGATCAAGAATTCTTCCTAATGTATTTTGAATACCATTATATTGGTGGAGGTTACAGTAATTAATATTGTCGATAAATGTTGAGCTTATTGTAGAAGTGTAGTTGCTAGGAATCAGGTTAACCTCACCCACAGGAAGAGTCCAGGTAATATCGGGTAGGTTAAAGTCTCCCATGATAAGAAACTTGCCGTCTGGTTGATTCAAAAGCTTAATACCTAGATCATTCGAGAAGGCGGTGATTCGAGCATTGAAGTTGAAACTTTTTGACAGGTATGTACAACAGAGATGAACGTTAGTGAATCCAGTTGCACGTGGGATGCGAAGAGTAACCCATATGTCCTCATCCGTAGAACACCATGAGTAATTACAAATTGCATTGAGTTCCTTTTTGACAGCCAGGAGCACACCACCACCCATGGTTACACCTTCGATACTTCTGTCGCGTCGGAATACGTTGTATCTTGAGTCAAAAAGCTCACCATCTGAAATAGTATCTGTAAGCCAAGTCTCTGTTATGCCGATAACGTCATAATCACCGCTCGTAACACTACGAAGAAATGTGTCAGTTTTAGTCCTCAGACCGCGTACGTTCTGATGAAAAATACTTAAAGGCAGTGACTCTTTTTCAGTTGAGTGTCAATAACAGAGAATGCGTGAATAGAATGTGAGGTACAATATAGTATTATCTGCAGAAAATAAAATAATAGTAATATCTCTAAGTAATTGTTCGTTACGAAAAGGAGTGGATCCTATAGAAGCATAATACATTGTGAGTAACATGTGCACATTACAGAATTCCGAGTTAAATTATCGAGTGACATTTGAAATATGAAGTACATAATAATATGATGTGTACAGAAAGTGAGAACATCTTGCAGTTGACAGGAGTTGTGAACATGATGATATAATAAGGTAATGTTGTGAGAGTATAATAAATATAATAGTAATGCAGTTGCAACATGAGAGGGAGGGTAGCGGGCGTGTGGAGGGAGAGGAAGGGTAGCGGGCGTGTGGAGGGGGAGGGAGGATAGCGGGCGTGTGGAGGGAGAGGGAGAGGGAAGAGTAAACAATAGTAATAGAATGAGCAGTATTTTCTTATGAAATTTTCTGGAGGTCGTCTTCCCTCCTGACTAAAAAAGCTGGTGAATTATCGTTTTTTCTCACTAAGATCTTACAGTCCTTTACCCATACAAATCTGTAGCCTGCTTCCCGTGCCTTGCTTTTAACTTTGGAGAGCAGAATCTTATTGTTGATTGTTAAGTGGTTGTTAACATAAATTATTGCTTCTGGTCCGGAATATTTCAGGTCGGTACTGGTGATCTTCCTGGCCTTCTTAGATAGTGCAAGAAATTCCTCCTTTCTCCGTTTGCTTGCAAAACGGATGATTATCGGCTTAACCTGGGCGGACTTGGTAGCCACTCGCGTCACTGTGTCCACATCTTCTGGTTGTAGTTCAAAGCCAATCTGTTCGCCTATTTTCTTGGCTATGCAGAGTAAGTTTTCTCCCTTCGTCATTGGCACGTTCTTGATTTCTAGGTTTTTCACACGGGAGAGCTGATCGCGCTCGTCCAGTTCGTATCTGAAGATTTCCATGTTCTTCTTGATGGATGCAACCTCCGAAACTAACTTTTCGACAGTCTCCAGTCTCTTCTCAACCGCCTCCACCCTTTTTTCCGTATCGGACATAGCTGCTAGAGCAAACTCGAGGCTCTTCTTTATGTCAGATATCTCTCCCCACATGGGCTTGATGCGAGTGAGCTCGACATCGATTTTGTTGAGCTTCTCCATTATTTCGGCTAGAGAACTAGCCGGTACCGTTTGTGAGGACGCTGCTGGAGTTACAATTGGAGACCCACTGCGGGCTGCATTACGCGTACACGGCTTCATAATGTTGTTATAGTCGGTTCACTTATGTTGACTGGTCCAAATTGTGTTTATTTTATACACAGATAAACACTGGATATTACAGCAACTGTCACTTGATCGAAAATAGTGTTGATAAGTAGATAAGTTACTCCTGTCAGACTAGCGCCTGTTTGCCGCAATCCGTAGGGCACAGTTCAAAATCAGACACTTTCGGCCAATAGCGAGATAGATGACGACATTTACGACCAATGGCGATATAATGACAACACTTGATCTTAGCGCCTGCGTGTTTAGTCTGTTTACGATCTAAGAAATGTTTTTATAATTTTTGCTTTTTTTTTTAATCACCACACAGGTCACTACACACTTTGTTTCACAAATCTAACTGACTGTAATCGTCGAACACCAAGTGATTTCAATTATTAAAAACGTTGTACTAGATTAACTTGTAAATCCTTATCGTTTAGGCAATTTTAATGCGGAGTGTATTTCGATGTATTCTAGACGGTATGTCTGTATGTACTGTATTTATGTATGTTTATTTAAGTATAAAATACTCATGAGTATTTTGGAACCAGGTATTTTAGAGATCTGTCACAAATACAAAGTATCGCATGGAAATACCCGGTACTTTTACTGGGTACGATAAAAATACGCCTCACACCACAGACCTCAATTTTTCTTATGACTTGGGAAACTTCACGAACAAAATATTAAGTGATAACGAAAAACGTCAAATTCTTGATATGGGGCCTTTACAGCCTTCAGGACCTTTTCCAACAGACATCAACCAGAACAAAAGGTGTTTTTCAAAATCGTACTACTTTTCGTGTTCTAAATATGGGCCAGTTAATCGTTTTTGGTTGTGTTATTCCAAAATACTAGACGCTGCCTTTTGTCAACCCTGCTGGTTATTTGCTTCACAAAGGAATAATGTTTGGTGTACGGGAATTCGAGATTAGAAGCATTTATCAGAAAGAATTAAACAACACAGTTGTTCGAGTGGCCATTTGGAAGCATATGCTGTGTATGAATTTTGGAAAAAAAACGATACTAATACTATCGACAAGAAACTTGAAAATGAAATTCGCAAAGAAGCATCATTTTGGAAAATGATTTTTTTATTTTTATTTATTTTTTATTATTTAACTTTCAAACCTGCTAAACTACTTATGTAGTTTGTCAGCAGGTACATAATGACAACATTTTTGCATAACATGGTACAATGGTAAACAGTATGTAGGTATGTATAATGTTGATGATAAATTAACAATAAATGACAAGTTGGTTAAATTACAGAATTGTATAAATATAAATATGTAAGAAGCATTATAAGCCTCATATAACAACACAAGCACAAATGAATTTAATATGAACAAATGAATATAATCAACAAGTACTTCTATGGTTTTGATATACATAAGATAATACAAATTTATAAAGATTTTCCATTTCCCTAGAATGTGAATTCCAATTAGGAAAAAAAGGTCTTCAGTAGTGCATCAATATAAATCCTCATTATCTAATAGCCATTTCCTTAGATTATATTTGACTTTGGCTGTAAAAACGTTTATATTTTTAATTGACATTCGTAGTTTATTAAATATTCTGCGTACAATAAAGTTTAGGGTTCTTTCACCGTATTTATTGGTACCTACATTTCGGGACCACCAGTCCTTCATTTTGGGTGAATCTTGTATTATGTTTATGGAAACCCGTATTGATTTTCTGAGATCTGTTTTTTGTCACACGAGGAATCTTACTAGCTGTGAGTTGATGACTTTTTCACATACTTTTGATAGGCTTGTTGGTAGGTTTATTGGTCGGTAATTATTTATATCTGTCTTGTTTCCTTTTTTATGTATAGGAATAACGATACCTTGTTTAAGGTTTGAGGGGAAGTGGCCCTGAGTGATACAAAGGTTTATAAAATGTTCTAGGGGCAATGCAATTTCCGTAGACAGCGTTTTCAAGATCTTGGTTGTTGTTGGATCATCAACCCCGGTTGAGTGATTTTTAGGGAATTGATAATTTTGAGAATCTCTTCTTCTGACACCGTTTGGAAATTGAGTCTTCTGTTGGAGTATTGAAGTCCTGCTTCAGTAGGTTGAACATTCCCATAATTTGGTAGACGAGAAGCAAGATTTGAACCAATATTAATAAAGAAATTATTGATGTAATCCGCAACGAGCTTAGGATTTTTTGAGGTGTCAATAATTTTTCCATCAATGCAGAGTTTTTGTATGTCCTGTTTGTCTTTGGCATTTTGAGTATTTGTGGCTTCTCTTAGAATTTGCCATATTTTGTTGGGATCGTTATTGCTTCCTTTGATTTTGTCTCCATAGTAGATTTCTTTTGCCTTTTTAATGACTTCCCAGCACGTATTTCTGTATCTTTTATAGATGTTTAATGAGATTATGTCGTAAGGATTGTCTTTCACTTTTTAGTGAGGTGCATTTCTTCTGCGAATGCAGTTGATGATTGAATGACTTATCCATGATTTCAAGGGTTTAATTTTGTTTGGAATTTTTTTTGACAAAATTGTGGTATTATTACTTAATTAATTTTTCAAAAAGTCAACAAAATGTTTCCATGCATCATCATATTCCATTAGAGGCTCTGAAGGACATATCTGGCAACAAACATCATATTCCATTAGATACTCTGAAGGAAAAATTCCATTAGAGGATCTGAAGGACAGATCTAGCCACAAACATCATATTCCATTAAAGGCTCTGAAGGACAGATCTGTCCACAAATATCATATTCCATTAGAGGATCTGAAGGACAGATCGGGCCACAAACATCATATTCCATTAAAGGCTCTGAAGGACAGATCTGTCCACAAATATCATATTCCATTAGAGGATCTGAAGGACAGATCGGGCCACAAACATCATATTCCATTAAAGGCTCTGAAGGACAGATCTGTCCACAAATATCATATTCCATTAAAGGCTCTGAAGGACAGATCTGGCCACAAATATCATAATATTCTATTAGAGGATCTGAAGGACAGATCGGGCCACAAACATCATATTCCATTAAAGGCTCTGAAGGACAGATCTGTCCACAAATATCATATTCCATTAGAGGATCTGAAGGACAGATCGGGCCACAAACATCATATTCCATTAAAGGCTCTGAAGGACAGATCTGTCCACAAATATCATATTCCATTAGAGGATCTGAAGGACAGATCTGGCCACAAATATTATATTCCATTAGAGGATCTGAAGGACAGATCTGGCCACAAATATCATATTCCATTAAAGGCTCTGAAGGACAGATCTGGCCACAAGTATAAAATTTAAAAAAAAATAAATCTATGAATAGTTTTGCCAAAATCGTATGTCTCCTGTAGGAGACGCGGGGTATCTAGCATGTAAAACTTGTTTAATTTTTTTTATTTGATATTAGTTCACAAATCTAATAAAAGAACATTATTATGAATTTGCAAAACGTTTATTAAAGTTGAGGAACATATTATAAGTATGTTATATTTAAAAAAAAAAGTTTTTAATTAGTTATTCTAGTGAATACCTACCTTCCTAAGCAAAGTTACGTAATACATTTGAAGAGTAAAAATAATGTAAATTTCATGGTACAGTTGGTAACAATTTATTTTATCCTGCAAACATAAAAAACTTTGCATGTTGAACACTGTACGCGGGCTGCATTATTGCTACATCCCGGGGAAGCGACACCGAGTTTTGGTTGGTGGATGCGGGAAAATTGACATGTGAAGTACATGTCAATTTTCATGAGTCATGAGTGAAGTACATGTCAATCCTCAGAGAATCTGGCGGGTGTGGAACAGTAGCTTTGGAACGCTTTGGTGCAGGTTCATGCTCCCATTCGGAATCAGAGTTAGGATCAGGTGCTTGTGAATGATTGTGGATTAGATGCTTTTCGATTTGAACTCTGAAATCTAAATTATCCAAAATTTCCTTCTTCGGGGTTTTCAATGCTATCTGATGTCGTCTGTATTCTATCCGAGATTCAGCTATGGAAAAATCAAATAAATGCATCAATAATCAGACTGTCCATTTTTTAACATGTCAACATCGCCCATGTTTGTGTTGTAGGCTTTCACGAGTGCTGGTCTATTGACCATTATATATCCTTTTGTCGACCACCGGCGACATAGATCGGTAGGAATTTTCCCCTTTTTACTAGAAATCAATGTAACTGGGCGGTTGTCAAACCATTTAATAATAGCTATTTGGCCATCATATCTCACGGACTGGTCAATGGACCCTCGATTTTCTTTTTTCATTTCATTGTCTGTTTTTAATTTGCAGTCTTTTGGAATTCTGTTCACCTGAATAGTACCAGTACCTTAACGTAACGGTCCATGTATAGTATATGGTAACTCCTGGTGGAAGAGTCTCAGAAAGGAGTATAACCGTCTTGCCTCCTATATACAATTTCTCATATTCATTGGATTGAATCTCCTTTACCTTGATAAATAAAAAAATCAAATGGTAGACCATCAGGAGCAGTTACCACCATATTTTTCAAACCACATGAGTTCGGTTTATTTCTCACAAACTGCCTTGCTGATGTGTGGCCCCAAAACGGTATCATCTGTTCATCAATGGATACCACTGATGAGCTGATTTAATTAATGGTTGAACTTTCCAATATTTATTACTTTCCTTTTCTTCTGGCAACGCTAAAGCGTCATCACGTATTTTTAAATTATTTAGGATATTAAAATACCTAATCCTCGTCATGTTATCGGCTATAATTGGAACTCTAGTCTTAGCTGCCCAATACATTCTAATTCTGGGATATTTTAGGTATGACATTATTAAGGTTACCCCAAAAAATGTTTTCATTTCAGCCAGAGAGCAATTCAATGGTCGTCCCCTTTCAGCCAAAAACCGTTGATTTGTATTTGCAAGTCAATATACATATTGTGGGGAATGTACTTACTGAAGTATTCGAATGGAGGCAAATTTACAGCATTGGAAGGCAATTATTCGTACTCTGGTGCTGGAGGAAGCGGAAAAAAATCTTCAGATTTCTTTCAAAATTCACGCCTGTTTTG
Source organism: Hesperophylax consimilis (assembly GCF_061612785.1). Classification (NCBI taxonomy): domain Eukaryota; kingdom Metazoa; phylum Arthropoda; class Insecta; order Trichoptera; family Limnephilidae; genus Hesperophylax; species Hesperophylax consimilis. The sequence goes on from NW_028301295.1 coordinate 174,441, forward strand.
GGTCGTGGATTCCGTTAAATTAATTTCCTCAATATTGTTGACTAACTATCAGTGGCGGTTCGTGGTCTTTTTAACAGGGGGTTCAGAAATTCAAGAGAAGATAAACATATCTATTTAAAATTTACTTACTGTTGTCCTTCGTCAAATAGTCGAATACGGCAGCAGTCACACAACTTAAATAAAGTTAGTGGGAGGGGTACCTACATAATATTATTGTTTTTAAATCACTTTACACTAGACACAATTATTAGATAATGAGAAAAGTTTTATAGGAATTAAATTATATTTATAATTATTAATAAAGGAAAGATCGTTTACTCCAATTTTAAACCACGATGGGTCGCCTCCAAAAACTAAACAGGGGAAGCAAAATAACCGATTGGTTTCCTCGCAACCACATAACCAAGTACACCTCGCGTACCACTCACGTTTAAAAACTCGAGTGAATTTCTCGGTTTTCGCGGCACAAACCTGGTTTAATGAGAGGTCAGGACGCGGAATCCCTTTATTTTTAATTTCCAACCTTTTTTCATAAGCATTGGCATTATTTTTTATATAGACAACACTGTATTCCGCCATTGTATAAAAAAATTATGACAAAATATTCGCGACAATCAATAAACGCAAACGCATAAATAAACATATACGCAAACGCTTTCAATTTGAAATCCGAAAGAATACTGGAGAAGACAAAACACAAAATTGCATAACTAGCGACGACAATGGGGCGTTTGCCGAAACTTTCGCAAATATAATTAAGGAATATAACGACCTATCTAAAAAAAAAAATACGAAAACAGAAATCAAAATCGGTCTACTTCAATAGGTAGTAGATTTACAAATGCCATAAGCAAACGGTTGGAGAAATGCAGAAACAAGAAAACAAAAATATGTACAAAAATGACTAAAAAGTTAAATACCATAAATATAACATAATAATATAACATAAAAAATAACACTTGCTTCCCTATGGTTCAAAGGTCAAACGTCGGCCAGTCATTCCGCGAAGTTCTCGGGTTTCTTCGGTTACATTCGTCAATGTTCGGAGGTCACGTGATATCATACCGCGTGATCGACGCACACAATTTGTCTTAGTTTTGGAAAGAAAGACCAAATTTTGTATAAGTCACCGTCATAGGGTCTGTACCGGCTAAAATTCTTTTGTATGAAGAGTTTGGCGCGGATTTCAACTCGCACAAACTTGGAATATGTATCGTATTTTTTGGTGGCGCGGGTTTTGAAGGCGAAATTTTAATAGCATGCTATCTATAATGTGCTTATATTATTATGAAACAAGTTTGTTTTATTTTCTCATCTTTTTAATGGGGATTCGCCGCACAAACGCACTTTAGAGAAAACCGCCACTGCTAACTATTCATCATTAGATATCATCACGTCATCCGCAGTAGTTTCATTGCAGTCAGGGTCGTTACTCTCATCATCACTGAGGTCACATTCAGTAATATTTCCATCCACCTCTAAGTTGCCAAAATTAATAAATGCATCAGAATCTGGAAATAGAAAACATTGTATGAATTAGCATACGAAAATGTGTTTAAAAACGTATTATCTGAATTGTTTTCTCAACTAACTTGTAAAAGTTATTAAATATTTATGAAGGAAATGCATGAATAATACCAAATATACCTACATGGAATCTAGATCTGAAAACTTCTATCTGAAAAATTTTGACACTAAGACTCGATATCTCCTCCTGGAGACATACAACTTTGGCCATTTTTACAGACATGAATGACAAAACATTGAAAATCTATCAATTCGATGTTATAAAATAAACATAATAGAACACCAAAAAGTTCACAGAGTAAAAGTTGAGCTGAAAATATAGTAAATATAACAAACTTACCAATTTCTGAACCAGCGAAAAGTCCTTTCCCCAAACCTGCCATTTTTAAACTGTCAAAAAACCGTTGTGTAAACATTTATTTGAAAAATATGTCAATTTAAAACAGTTAATGACATTTATGAGCAACACTGCAAACTCGAAATTAGTTTGCAATTGATATAGACCCTTGGAATCACACCACTTTTATGGACCTTTTTTATGTCGCCCACAGGAGACGCGGGGACTGAGGAGGTTAATTAAGCTAAATATTCTACATGTTTTTCATGAATATTATAACGGATGGATTTCAAGTGGTTGAGTTAAATTCTAACTGGCTTTTCTGACAAGGGTATATAATATTAATACTTTTCTTAAATCTTCATTTATCTAAAACTTCAAAAATCTGATTACGTAACTTGTTTTTCCAATTTCTTATCTTATTTTTTAATATTGCTTATCTTACGTTTAAATTTTATATCTTTGCAACTGTATATATTTATATCATCACGCATTACGCTATTATATAATGTTCGAATATCATTTATATTCTTAGACTTTTTTGAAGGTCATAATAAATAAATAAAAGATAATACTAAAAATATTAACAATTACTTACGAGGTAAAATTTTCAATTCTGATTTTTGAATAAGAGATCATAACAAGTTTGTTCTTATTAATGGTCGAGTGGATTAAAACATTGTCCCGGTAAAAAAGAGACCCTGGGTTCGATTCCCAGTTGAGACTGTTATCTTTCTCATTTTCTGTGTCTTGTTCTGTTTCATGTTCCGCTTAGATTTGTTAGTATTATCTTCTTGTACGTTTCCTCTCCAATATAATATAATGTGCCCATCTGTTTTGGCAGAAGCTATCAGGTTCAATTCCTAATTGCTAATTCATTGAATTCAGCTTTGATTTAGTAAAAAAGAAGAAACATCGACAAAATGACTTTACCTATGTTTTATTTTATTTTGTGAAGTTCAATCACAAATATGAATTATTTTCCGATCATAATCTGAAGAACTTCTTTTGTAACATTATATCTATAATAAAATCATATCCGAAAAGGGGTTCCTAAGTAGGAGAAGTTGCACAGTCCCAATATATCGGGACGGATGGCAAGCCGATTTAAGTTGATCGTTTGTCTGGAGCCAGTGAGACTATGGCATCTTGAATTGGGGCATGTTGTGAGGATGAAGGTATTAGGAAGGATAAGGAGTTGGGGAGGAGGAAGGTGAGGAAGTACCTAACTATTCAGATCTGATCTCCAAATATGGCAAAAGCCATTTCAAGCAACGGTTAAATACTGAATGATGGTCTTACACCAGGGCGATACTGAGAGTATCTTCCACTCTGGAACGTAGATATACCTTGAACGGGATTTGAAACCGCGACCTCCGGATTCATTCTCCACTCGACCGCGAAACGCATTTCTACAAATTATTTTGGTCGTTCCGTTTCCTTTTCAAGATTCTGCCAGAGTTCACATTAGCGTGGATCCTTCTAGGAGATGTCAAAGAGAATTAATTTCTATTGTGGTACCTACTTACCAACCTGAAGACAGTTGATAAAATAATAGTCATTGCGATAGTGACGTTTCCTTTTCAAGATTCTGCCAGAGTTCACATTAGCGTGGATCCTTCTACGAGATGTCAAAGAGAATTAATTTCTATTGTGGTACCCCTACTAACCAACCTGAAGACAGTTGATAAAATAATAGTCATTGCGATAGTGATGTTTTTTGGTCATAATTGTATAAATCTTTTTTTTAAATTGTACAAATGTTATTTGAAATGTTTAAAGGATTATAATTAATGATTAGTACTTATTTACAAAACTTTGATTTTTATTAATTTTTCTATGTTCTCTAATAACCCTAAATTAAAATCCGTTGCGTAGGTTAGAAGAACTAAGCGCACAAACAGGCAGACGCGGATAATAATAAGTAATAAAATTCGAATGCGTATTTCATTTCGTTTCAAAAACAATTTTTAGTTTTCGGTAACGTTCAGAAATATTCCATTTAAGATATTTAGTGTTAAATAAGTGATTTTAAATCAGTTATTTTAGTTCAGCATTTAGACGTCAGCTAGTGTTCACAACCCCTAGCAACGCCGGGTACACGTCAGCTAGTGTTCACAACCCCTAGCAACGCCGGGTACACGTCAGCTAGTGTTCACAACCCCTAGCAACGCCGGGTACACGTCAGCTAGTGTTCACAACCCCTAGCAACGCCGGGTACACGTCAGCTAGTGTTCACAACCCCTAGCAACGCCGGGTACACGTCAGCTAGTGTTCACATCCCCTAGCAACGCCGAGTACACGTCAGCTAGTGTTCACAACCCCTAGCAACGCCGGGTACACGTCAGCTAGTGTTCACAGCCCCTAGCAACGCCGGGTACACGTCAGCTAGTGTTCACAACCCCTAGCAACGCCGGGTACACGTCAGCTAGTGTTCACAACCCCTAGCAACGCCGGGTACACGTCAGCTAGTGTTCAGAACCCCTAGCAACGCCGGGTACACGTCAGCTAGTGTTCACAACCCCTAGCAACGCCGGGTACACGTCAGCTAGTGTTCACAACCCCTAGCAACGCCGGGTACACGTCAGCTAGTGTTCACAACCCCTAGCAACGCCGGGTACACGTCAGCTAGTGTTCACAACCCCTAGCAACGCCGGGTACACGTCAGCTAGTGTTCACATCCCCTAGCAACGCCGGGTACACGTCAGCTAGTGTTCACAACCCCTAGCAACGCCGGGTACACGTCAGCTAGTGTTCACAACCCCTAGCAACGCCGGGTACACGTCAGCTAGTGTTCACAACCCCTAGCAACGCCGGGTACACGTCAGCTAGTGTTCACATCCCCTAGCAACGCCGGGTACACGTCAGCTAGTGTTCACAACCCCTAGCAACGCCGGGTACACGTCAGCTAGTGTTCACAACCCCTAGCAACGCCGGGTACACGTCAGCTAGTGTTCACATCCCCTAGCAACGCCGGGTACACGTCAGCTAGTGTTCACAACCCCTAGCAACGCCGGGTACACGTCAGCTAGTGTTCACAACCCCTAGCAACGCCGGGTACACGTCAGCTAGTGTTCACAACCCCTAGCAACGCCGGGTACACGTCAGCTAGTGTTCACATCCCCTAGTTACGCCGGGTACACGTCAGCTAGTGTTCACATCCCCTAGTTACGCCGGGTACACGTCAGCTAGTGTTCACATCCCCTAGCAACGCCGGGTACACGTCAGATAGTGTTCACATCCCCTAGCAACGCCGGGTACTCGTCAGCTAGTGTTCACAACCCCTAGCAACGCCGGGTACACGTCAGCTAGTGTTCACAACCCCTAGCAACGCCGGGTACACGTCAGCTAGTGTTCACAACCCCTAGCAACGCCGGGTACACGTCAGCTAGTGTTCAGAACCCCTAGCAACGCCGGGTACACGTCAGCTAGTGTTCACAACCCCTAGCAACGCCGGGTACACGTCAGCTAGTGTTCACAACCCCTTGCAACGCCGGGTACACGTCAGCTAGTGTTCACAACCCCTAGCAACGCCGGGTACACGTCAGCTAGTGTTCACAACCCCTAGCAACGCCGGGTACACGTCAGCTAGTGTTCACATCCCCTAGCAACGCCGGGTACTCGTCAGCTCGTGTTCACAACCCCTAGCAACACCGGGTACACGTCAGATAGTGTTCACATCCCCTAGCAACGCCGGAGTCCATAATGTTGAATACCAATAATACAAGTATATTTTAAAGGGGATATTATATTATAGAAATATTAATGTTTGGTTGAATTCTTGTTATTTATTTACGGCGGAAGGGTTGATTTTGATTACAAACCGTCATTGAAAAATTAACACTTTGAAATTTAAAATAATTCAAACTACTGATATTAATGTGAATACTCCTAAATGTAAATAATGTATTGGATTTCCTTATCATGTCTTAAAGTCGTTTTTATCTGTTAACATGTTCATGAACTTTGATCCCGACTCTGTTCTTGGATTTACTTAAAAAATACAAACCGCTATCGTAAAACTAATATATTTATATATAATGCTTGCCACAACTAATATCTATATATATAGACAAAGAAGCGATTGACAACTGCTATTGTTTTGTTAGAAGGATATACTTACAATTAAAGCACTTCTCTGGTTCCTTACCATTATTAACAACTGGGGAGAAAGTAAGTATATAAACCCCTAGTGAACAATAGGATGGAGTGACTTTGCAAAAATCAAAAGTCAGTATAATTTTAACAATAAAAACGCCTTATATCATCAATATTGTCGTAAAAATACTTTAACATTTATATAAATATATAAGTTTTTTTCAAAAGAAGCAAACACATTGTGACTTGACATTTTAAATAGTAAAAAGGAAAACACTGTGTTTAAAGTCACTTTATTGAAATTTTTAAAGTCTACCGGTTTCGGTACCTCCGTACCATCATCAGGACTGTTATAAAAATACAATAGTATGTTACCTGTTATTCATGAATTTTAATATGTAACTTGTTGATTTAGGAATGGCTTTGAAAGACTCCAAGAAAATGGAAAATTTAACGTCAAGTTCAATTCTTTTGGAATGAAATCAACTAGAAATTATCCAACATTACTACTAAAGTAGTAAAATTTTATCACGTGTGCCTGTGAAAAAATGGCGCATGTTGCAACCTCCAAAGTATAACCTTTCCTTCAAGTCTAAAGAACTTCAAGAAAAGTAGTGGTGGAAGTAAGGTATATCTTTTTACCTGAAAGTAGTGGTGGGAGTAAGGTATATCGTTTCACCTAAAAAAAACAACAAAGCAAAGCTCATCGACAAATTAATCTCTTGTAACTTCAAAGGTTAGGTTGTATAAAAAATAACGAGAACTAGCCGTTATTCTTTATTATAAAACGACTAGGTAGTTCACGTGTCCTCAGCCAGTCTTCTTCTAATAGAACGACTAGGTAGTTCACGTGGCCTCCGCAAGTCTTCTTCTAATAGAAGACTAGGTAGTTCACGTAGCCTCCGCCAGACTTCTTCTAATAGAACGACTAGGTAGTTAACGTGTCCTCAGCCAGTCTTCTTCTAATAGAACGACTAGGTTGTTCACGTGGCCTCCGCCAGTCTTCTTCTAATAAAACGACTAGGTTGTTCACGTGGCCTCAGACAGTTCTTCTAATAGAACGACTAGGTTGTTCACGTGGCCTCCGCCAGTCTTCTACTAATAGAACGACTAGGTAGTTCACTTGGCCTTCGCCAGTCTTCTTCTAATAGAACGACTAGGTTGTTCACGTGACCTCCGCCAGTAATCTTCTAATAGAACGATTAGATAGTTCACGTGACCTCCGAAAGTCTTCTTCTAATAGAACGTCCAGGTAGTTCACGTGGCCTCCGCCAGTCTTCTTCTAATAGAACGACTACGTAGTTCACGTGGCCTCCGCAAGTCTTCTTCTAATAGAACGACTATGTAGTTCACTTGGCCTCCGCCAGTCTTCTTCTAATAGAACGACTAGGTAGTTCACGTGGCCTTCTAATAGAACGACTAGGTTGTTCACGTGGCCTCCGCCAATCTTCTTCTAATAGAACGACTAGGTAGTTCACGTGGCCTCCGCCAGTTTTCTTCGAATAGAACGACTAGGTAGTTCACGTGGCCTCCGACAGTCTTCTTCTAATAGAACGACTAGGTAGTTCACAGGGCCTCCGCAAGTCTTCTTCTAATAGAACGACTAGGTAGTTCACGTGGCCTCAGCCAGTCTTCTTCTTATTTCAAAGTAATGTGGTCCTTATTTATATAAACATTTTGTTTTATAAATGTAAATGCAAATCAATCAGTTTTATTAATGTTCCTTTTAATCATTAAATTTAAATGAAATAAAGAACCAACAAAGTAAATAGGATGCCTGGGTCGGCTCTGGTGGCACGAGAGCACAAAGCCGTCCCAATATGAGATGCAATCTCCTCCGAGTTTGTCGGCAGTTAATGTATTTTCTACTGATTCCGTGCATTCAGATGTCCGAATACGGAAAACGAATTCGGAAATCGAATACGAAAAACCTATGTATGCGGCCAGCCTAAGATTCAGTTTGTCAGCGCTGAAAAAGACGTCCCAAAGTTGTATGTGAAACAGCAGCTTGCAGGCAGTTCGGCTCGACTATGTATATATATATATATATATCCACAATGTGGCGTAATGTGTCTAAGGCCTAAGGTGTGTGGATTTAAAACCCAATTATCTAATAGAAATATGGCAAACACACGCATTACCTACTTAAACGATTTACAAATAATACAAAATAATGTTTAAAAAAACTCTTCAATTGTATATAATATAGATACGAAAAATATATACCAAGAGTTGGACTTACTGAGTATTGTACGAATATAACACGTAACGCATTTTAATCTACAAAATACAAAATGGAATACAACATAAATGGTGCACTAACACAGTAAAGACTGAAAGTGTTAAGATTAGCATAGGCCATGAGGTTAAACACATTTACAATCTCTTTCACGATAGCCTCAAAACGGAGAATCGAATATACTTTTTAAACTGTTCAATCGGTATGTATTATTGTTTTATTATTTGTATCTGTCAACACCGCGTTGTTTAGCGCTCTATCCTCTCTGCCTACCCCTGCGGAGAAACTGTCTGATGGTATTATAGTCCGTTGCCACGACTGACATAGTAGGACTTGTATGTATGATGGTATTATAGTCCGTTGCCACGACTGACATAGTAGGACATAGTAGGTAGAATAAGGCTAACAAGTACGAGCAAGTAAGCGATCATTGAATATGTAATACAAATGTGGACATCTTTAGCATCCAATCCTAGGAAACACTTCCTGGCAAATAGAGTGATGGAAGCACGGAACTAACTAATCCATTTCATTCTTCAACCGTTCTCTTCCACATCTCCTTCCCTACCCCACAGCTGTAGGAGTTTGGGAGCAGTTGGGACTCTCAGTGTCACTATTTATATTTGTAAAGTTGCTTGAAATGACTTTATTCTATTTGGTGGCCAGATCTGAATAACCAGGTACTTCACAATCTTTCTCTCCCACATGCCCTTCCCTTCCCCACGGCTGTAGACGTTTGGGAGCAGTCGGGACTCTCAGTGTCACCATTTATATTTGTAAAGTTGCTTGAAATGACTTTATTCTATTTGGTGGCCAGATCTGAATAACCAGGTACTTCACAATCTTTCTCTCCCACATCCCCTTCCCTTCCCCAAGGCTGTAGACGTATGGGAGCAGTTGGATCTTTTCTGCGGTACCTCATCACATTAATAAATAAAATAAAATGATAACGAGAAAATGAATTCAACATTTCAGATAGCGTAAGCATTCATTTTTAACCGCTAATTTAATGTAACAGGCCAGCGTTATCATTAAATGTATTTATTTAGTAGGATGTGGGAAACATTAGCAAGTTGCTATCTGAAGTTAAAATGTTATCATTTTCTGCACAAACATTGATTGCAAATAAAGTACAGGGAATCATGATTTATTTACAAATTGCTGAAGTCCCCAGCGTTACCCACGTGGCCTCTTCTTCTAATAGAACGACTAGGTAGTTCACGTGTCCTCAGCCATTTTTCTTCTAATAGAACGACTAGGTAGTTCACGTGTCCTCAGCCATTTTTCTTCTAATAGAACGACTAGGTAGTTCACGTGGCTTCAGCCAGTCTTCTTCAAATAGAACGACTAGGTAGTACACGTGGCCTCAGCCAGTCTTCTTCAAATAGAACGACTAGGTAGTTCACGTGGCCTCCACCAGTCTTCTTATAATAGATCGACTAGGTAGTTCACGTGGCCTCAGCCAGTTCTTCTAATTGAACGACTAGGTAGTTCACATGGCCTCCGCCAGTCTTCTTCTAATAGAACGACTAGGTAGTTCACGTGGCCTCAGCCAGTCTTCTTCTAATAGAACGACTAGGTTTTTTCACGTGGCCTCAGCCAGTCTTCTTCAAATAGAACGATTAGGTAGTTCACGTGGCCTCCACCAGTCTTATAATAGATTGACTAGGTAGTTCACGTGGCCTCAGCCAGTCTTCTTCTAATTGAACGACTAGGTAGTTCACATGGCCTCCGCCAGTCTTCTTCTAATAGAACGACTAGGTAGTTCACGTGGCCTCAGCCAGTCTTATTCTAATAGAACGACTAGGTTTTTTCACGTGGCCTCAGCCAGTCTTCTTCAAATAGAACGACTAGGTAGTTCACGTGGCCTCCACCAGTCTTCTTATAATAGATCGAATAGGTAGTTCACGTGGCCTCAGCCAGTCTTCTTCTAATAGAACGACTAGGTAGTTTACGTGGCCTCAGCCAGTCTTCTTCTAATATAACGACTAGGTTTTTCACGTGGCCTCAGCCAGTTTCTTCAAATAGAACGACTAGGTAGTTCATGTGGCCTCCACCAGTCTTCTTATAATAGATCGACTAGGTAGTTCACGTGGCCCCAGCCAGTCTTCTTATAATAGATCGAATAGGTAGTTCACGTGGCCTCAGCCAGTCTTCTTCTAATTGAACGACTAGGTAGTTCACATGGCCTCAGCCAGTCTTCTTCAAATAGAACGACTAGGTAGTTCACATGGCCTCCGCCAGTCTTCTTCTGATAAAACGACTTGGTAGATCACGCTGGTTTGCTCTCTGTGGAAGCTTTAGAAATCATCACGCTGGTTTTCTCTCGGTGGAAGCTTTAGAAATCATCACGCTGGTTTTCTCTCGGTGGAAGCTTTAGAAATCATCACGCTGGTTTTCTCTCGGTGGAAGCTTTAGAAATCATCACGCTGGTTTGCTCTCGGTGGAAGCTTTAGAAATCATCACGCTGGTTTTCTCTCGGTGGAAGCTTTAGAAATCATCACGCTGGTTTTCTCTCGGTGGAAGCCTAAGCAAAAAGCAATCGAACGATGTTAGCCGGTCGGCCTCCCCTGTGCTAAGAAATTCTCGTTTAATCCAATATTTTGACAAAAATCTCGCTTCGGCCTACTGATAACTTACTGTTAATGCATAGTTCCCTGCAATGTCGCTCGGGCCTAATGTTTTCTTACTGTTAATGCATAGTTCCCTGCAATATCGCTTCGGCCTAATGATTACTTACTGTTAATGCATAGTTCCCTGCTATGTCGTTCCGGCCTAATAATTACTCAGTGTATGCATAGTTCCCTGCAATGTCGCTCCGGCCTAATGATTACTTACTGTTAATGCATTTTAATTATCGATCCACGTCGTTTTTTTTAAATACTTGAATTCATTAAAAACAAAACATGCTCTGTGGTTTTTATAGGAATTCACAACAATTTATCTCATTGTGATAAAATATCTTTTTTTAATTCGAGAAATAATTATAATGATAATACTCAAACAATATAAGTTAACAGATGACGGGATTTCAAAATGCGTTTGCCTTTCAAGTCACGTATTCGTACCATATTAATAGCCTTAATGATAAGATAAGTCATTTCTATCAACTTATTTAAGAAATGCCGGGCGCGTGCAAAATGATAATGTTCCTTTCCTTCATTATTTGTAATATTATCTGCAAAGTTTTATTTCTGACGCAATAAATGGCCGTAAGTCCATAAGCCATATGTTCACATAACTATTAAATGTTTGTTAACCTTTTTCCAGAAACGCTAATTTGATTAACAAACCAATTATTTCGTGAACCGCTGCGATTTCACTATTGAAGTAAAATAAGATAGAAAAGTAAAATATCTATTTACTTAGGAAATCAAATCTCAAATGTGTCCACAATGTAATCTTTAATCAGCTCTACTGTAGAGTTAACAGAGACCACTGAGGAGATAACCGCTACAAGTGTGTCAGTGTGCCGGGAGTAAGGTCGATTTGCCCTTACTTTGTGTAATCTTTAATCGGCTCTACTGTAAAGTTAACAGAGACCACTGAGGAGATAACCGCTACAAGTGTGTCTGTGTGCCGGGAGTAAGGTCGATTTGCCCTTACTTTGTGTAATCTTTAATCAGCTCTACTGTAAAGTTAACAGAGACCACTGAGGAGATAACCGCTACAAGTGTGTCTGTGTGCCGGGAGTAAGGTCGATTTGCCCTTACTTTGTGTAATCTTTAATCAGCTCTACTGTAAAGTTAACAGAGACCACTGAGGAGATAACCGCTACAAGTGTGTCTGTGTGCCGGGAGTAAGGTCGATTTGCCCTTACTTTGTGTAATCTTTAATCAGCTCTACTGTAGAGTTAACAGAGACCACTGAGGAGATAACCGCTACAAGTGTGTCAGTGTGCCGGGAGTAAGGTCGATTTGCCCTTACTTTGTGTAATCTTTAATCGGCTCTACTGTAAAGTTGACAGAGACCACTGAGGAGATAACCGCTACAAGTGTGTCTGTGTGCCGGGAGTAAGGTCGATTTGCCCTTACTTTGTGTAATCTTTAATCGGCTCTACTGTAAAGTTGACAGAGACCACTGAGGAGATAACCGCTACAAGTGTGTCTGTGTGCCGGGAGTAAGGTCGATTTGCCCTTACTTTGTGTAATCTTTAATCGGCTCTACTGTAAAGTTGACAGAGACCACTGAGGAGATAACCGCTACAAGTGTGTCTGTGTGCCGGGAGTAAGGTCGATTTGCCCTTACTTTGTGTAATCTTTAATCGGCTCTACTGTAAAGTTGACAGAGACCACTGAGGAGATAACCGCTACAAGTGTGTCTGTGTGCCGGGAGTAAGGTCGATTTGCCCTTACTTTGTGTAATCTTTAATCGGCTCTACTGTAAAGTTGACAGAGACCACTGAGGAGATAACCGCTACAAGTGTGTCTGTGTGCCGGGAGTAAGGTCGATTTGCCCTTACTTTGTGTAATCTTTAATCGGCTCTACTGTAAAGTTGACAGAGACCACTGAGGAGATAACCGCTACAAGTGTGTCTGTGTGCCGGGAGTAAGGTCGATTTGCCCTTACTTTGTGTAATCTTTAATCGGCTCTACTGTAAAGTTGACAGAGACCACTGAGGAGATAACCGCTACAAGTGTGTCTGTGTGCCGGGAGTAAGGTCGATTTGCCCTTACTTTGTGTAATCTTTAATCGGCTCTACTGTAAAGTTGACAGAGACCACTGAGGAGATAACCGCTACAAGTGTGTCTGTGTGCCGGGAGTAAGGTCGATTTGCCCTTACTTTGTGTAATCTTTAATCGGCTCTACTGTAAAGTTGACAGAGACCACTGAGGAGATAACCGCTACAAGTGTGTCTGTGTGCCGGGAGTAAGGTCGATTTGCCCTTACTTTGTGTAATCTTTAATCGGCTCTACTGTAAAGTTGACAGAGACCACTGAGGAGATAACCGCTACAAGTGTGTCTGTGTGCCGGGAGTAAGGTCGATTTGCCCTTACTTTGTGTAATCTTTAATCGGCTCTACTGTAAAGTTGACAGAGACCACTGAGGAGATAACCGCTACAAGTGTGTCTGTGTGCCGGGAGTAAGGTCGATTTGCCCTTACTTTGTGTAATCTTTAATCGGCTCTACTGTAAAGTTGACAGAGACCACTGAGGAGATAACCGCTACAAGTGTGTCTGTGTGCCGGGAGTAAGGTCGATTTGCCCTTACTTTGTGTAATCTTTAATCGGCTCTACTGTAAAGTTAACAGAGACCACTGAGGAGATAACCGCTACAAGTGTGTCTGTGTGCCGGGAGTAAGGTCGATTTGCCCTTACTTTGTGTAATCTTTAATCAGCTCTACTGTAAAGTTAACAGAGACCACTGAGGAGATAACCGCTACAAGTGTGTCTGTGTGCCGGGAGTAAGGTCGATTTGCCCTTACTTTGTGTAATCTTTAATCAGCTCTACTGTAAAGTTAACAGAGACCACTGAGGAGATAACCGCTACAAGTGTGTCTGTGTGCCGGGAGTAAGGTCGATTTGCCCTTACTTTGTGTAATCTTTAATCGGCTCTACTGTAAAGTTAACAGAGACCACTGAGGAGATAACCGCTACAAGTGTGTCTGTGTGCCGGGAGTAAGGTCGATTTGCCCTTACTTTGTGTAATCTTTAATCGGCTCTACTGTAAAGTTAACAGAGACCACTGAGGAGATAACCGCTACAAGTGTGTCTGTGTGCCGGGAGTAAGGTCGATTTGCCCTTACTTTGTGTAATCTTTAATCAGCTCTACTGTAAAGTTAACAGAGACCACTGAGGAGATAACCGCTACAAGTGTGTCTGTGTGCCGGGAGTAAGGTCGATTTGCCCTTACTTTGTGTAATCTTTAATCAGCTCTACTGTAAAGTTAACAGAGACCACTGAGGAGATAACCGCTACAAGTGTGTCTGTGTGCCGGGAGTAAGGTCGATTTGCCCTTACTTTGTGTAATCTTTAATCAGCTCTACTGTAAAGTTAACAGAGACCACTGAGGAGATAACCGCTACAAGTGTGTCTGTGTGCCGGGAGTAAGGTCGATTTGCCCTTACTTTGTGTAATCTTTAATCAGCTCTACTGTAGAGTTAACAGAGACCACTGAGGAGATAACCGCTACAAGTGTGTCAGTGTGCCGGGAGTAAGGTCGATTTGCCCTTACTTTGTGTAATCTTTAATCGGCTCTACTGTAAAGTTGACAGAGACCACTGAGGAGATAACCGCTACAAGTGTGTCTGTGTGCCGGGAATAAGGTCGATTTGCCCTTACTTTGTGTAATCTTTAATCAGCTCTACTGTAGAGTTAACAGAGACCACTGAGGAGATAACCGCTACAAGTGTGTCAGTGTGCCGGGAGTAAGGTCGATTTGCCCTTACTTTGTGTAATCTTTAATCGGCTCTACTGTAAAGTTGACAGAGACCACTGAGGAGATAACCGCTACAAGTGTGTCTGTGTGCCGGGAGTAAGGTCGATTTGCCCTTACTTTGTGTAATCTTTAATCGCCTCTACTGTAAAGTTGACAGAGACCACTGAGGAGATAACCGCTACAAGTGTGTCTGTGTGCCGGGAGTAAGGTCGATTTGCCCTTACTTTGTGTAATCTTTAATCGGCTCTACTGTAAAGTTGACAGAGACCACTGAGGAGATAACCGCTACAAGTGTGTCTGTGTGCCGGGAGTAAGGTCGATTTGCCCTTACTTTGTGTAATCTTTAATCGGCTCTACTGTAAAGTTGACAGAGACCACTGAGGAGATAACCGCTACAAGTGTGTCTGTGTGCCGGGAGTAAGGTCGATTTGCCCTTACTTTGTGTAATCTTTAATCGGCTCCACTGTAAAGTTGACAGAGACCACTGAGGAGATAACCGCTACAAGTGTGTCTGTGTGCCCTGAGTAAGGTCGATTTTCCCTTACTTTGTGTTATCTTTAATCGGCTCTACTGTAAAGTTGACAGAGACCACTGAGGAGATAACCGCTACAAGTGTGTCTGTGTGCCGGGAGTAAGGTCGATTTGCCCTTACTTTGTGTAATCTTTAATCGGCTCTACTGTAAAGTTGACAGAGACCACTGAGGAGATAACCGCTACAAGTGTGTCTGTGTGCCGGGAGTAAGGTCGATTTGCCCTTACTTTGTGTAATCTTTAATCGGCTCCACTGTAAAGTTGACAGAGACCACTGAGGAGATAACCGCTACAAGTGTGTCTGTGTGCCCTGAGTAAGGTCGATTTTCCCTTACTTTGTGTTATCTTTAATCGGCTCTACTGTAAAGTTGACAGAGACCACTGAGGAGATAACCGCTACAAGTGTGTCTGTGTGCCGGGAGTAAGGTCGATTTGCCCTTACTTTGTGTAATCTTTAATCGGCTCTACTGTAAAGTTGACAGAGACCACTGAGGAGATAACCGCCACAAGTGTGTCAGTGTGCTACGCGCAATGATTCTACGCAATCAATTGCTATGAGCAATGAGTGCTATTGTGGGGTAGGTAATATACCCGTTGTAGGTAATATAAGGTATGGTACATAGATGGAATCAATTTTCACAGTGAACAGCTTCATTTCCTGTGACGGAAACTTCGACGCCAAACTATGCCAGTGAAGATAAAGTATGCTGAACAGTGTGGTAGAGTTTGAGAATCATCATCAGAGATGGGCACTGTTTTTTTACATTAATTAGAGCTTTGGAATCATAATAAATAAAATAGATGTGGATTGATATTAAAGGTTTTTTAATTAATATACCTGAACATACCTGTAGACCAATTCTACACCTGAGCTATATATCTAGATCTAGAACCTAAGATCACTCGATGCGACGATTCGGGTTCTTGGAAACGGGATGGAGACTCCACGGGCCTGAGGAGCCCTCCATCTCCCTCCTCGTGGCATCAGCGTCTGGTCTGGTAGCTCTTTCCTCCCTCTGGCTGGTGTGCGCGTGGACCTTCAACAAGAGCTCGGTGGAATCCCCAAACTCCACAAATAAGCGGACACGAAGATACGGTAGTGCGATGTGTCGTTTATTCAGCCGCTGTGTAGCTCGAACTTAGTCGGATGACTTTAATATCCAGCGGATATGAATGTTACATTGACGGTATCACCGCCCGCCATTATAGCCGGAATTCCGAACTAGAATTTCCCGATAAGACAATTAAATCAGTGCGGTCGCTCCTCGACCGGCTGTAAACTTAACGATCACATGATACTGTTAAATAGCACACCGATCCGTTACACTTTATTAATAAATAATCCACATTTTGGTGACCAGTCGGTAACGTGCCGTGGCCTGTCGGCGCGTTCCCAAAAAGTGACCCGAACGACCAAGTTGGAGTTCAAAACTATTCCCGGAGAAAAGGTGTAACTGTATATAGCCAGTCAATTATAATGAAGTGACTGCAATTTACCCATGGTATTATGAAACATTACTAACTTTAGTTAGGAACATAATTATTTATAAAACAAAAGTAATTATTTTCATAACAAGTGTGCCGGGAGTAAAGTCGATTTGTCTTTATTTTATAATTTGGAATACAATTCTTTATCAATGGTTGCTAAACCTTTTCATTTAAAATAATAATCACCCAGTTTGGGTCAACTATCAAGTATTTGGAACATAAATCCAAAATGAGCTCAGTTGTCCAGAGCACCTGACCGGACATTAGAAGTTGCGGGTCCAAAATGAGCTCAGTTGTCCAGAGCACCTGACCGGACATTAGAAGTTGCGGGTCCAAAATGAGCTCAGTTGTCCAGAGCACCTGACCGGACATTAGAAGTTTCGGGTCCAATT
Organism: Hesperophylax consimilis; assembly: GCF_061612785.1. NCBI lineage: Eukaryota > Metazoa > Arthropoda > Insecta > Trichoptera > Limnephilidae > Hesperophylax > Hesperophylax consimilis. The sequence continues at coordinate 191,431 of NW_028301295.1, forward strand.
CCCGTCGGCGACATTTCTTTTTACTCGGGAGATATTTTCAATTTGTATGGATATTTCAGGCGAGTAATTATCGCTTATAATCATTTTTTTATCGTTTGTGCTACGCATTAAAAAACCTTGTCTTATAAATATTAGTTTATCATTAAAAAATACCAATCACATAATGTTGGAAAATACATAATCATTTATTATTGTATCAATCAAATAAAAATATAAAGATAATAAATCTACAGAACATTGTGGATTAGATCACATTTTGTGATTCAGTTTGTCAGTTTTCACCTTGGCAAGTCAACTTGCTTGTAGCCATTTTCACGAGTAACGTATTACGTAATAAGTTCATTATTTACCTTTATTTCCATAATCTTATCGTACATATGTTATTGAATATGAAACTTGGATTTAAGTCTGAAAAATAATATAAACAAGCTATGAAAATATAAACACACGGTGAGAATAATATATAACATACAGGTTGTTGGGGGGAAAAGTGCACTAACTTCGGGGGGTGATTCTATATTTTTTTTTTTTTTTTTTTTTTTTTTTTAAGTACATAAAACAGGCATGGAATGCCCAAGAATTTACATACATGGATATTTAAATACATAATAACAACTTTAAATTTACATACATGGATGTTTAAATACGTAATAACATCAAAAATAGTAACAAAATGAAAAAGCTAAATATGCAGAAGTAAATAACAAATAAGAATGAGTAAAAGGTAAATACAAATATGTTCATAAACGATTTGTTATTGTCCCACCTGTACTGGTGAGACAATGATTAGGTAGGTACAATGTTGCTTCTCATTAAATAAAGGGTTTCATCACAATATCAGCTTAATATGATTAAAGGTAAGGTGAGTTGGGGTAAGAGCACTGTATAAAATGAATAGATGAAGTTTAAAGTAATCCCATACGTCACAGCATTATCCCATCGCATTTAAATTTTTACACAAGGAATATTAACTATTCCTTAATCAAATTGTTTTATCGCAAGAAGTTAATCTGCTGTTTTTATTAGATTTATAAGTATTTAAAAAAAAAAGATCTTGATAGATCCACTTACCCCGGAGGCGGGGTAAGTGGATCCAACTTCAATATTTTGATTTTTGGCTAAATGAATAAAAATGTTTGGTTGCCAATCCAATCAAACGCACTAAACACACAATTTCGCCATTTAAAAATTTTGAATATAGTGGCATATATATCATAAATCAAACATTATTTGGCAGATTGGGGTAAGTGCAACATTTTATGACTAGTGATGGGGCAACGAAAACAAACTTTTTTTTTATGTATTAGTATTATTTTTCACAATAGTTACTAACAATGTAATTATAATAATATGTATTTACTACTAATAATTGAACTTAATATGTTTTTATAGGAACTAATTTTTTGGTTACTAGATTTAAAAAAATTACACAATATGTGGAAATAATAACGCCTTTGCCGAACCTTTTGTTTCCGACATTAAAATGATAAAAAATAAAAATATAACATTTCTTTTACAGGTAAGAGTTTATCTCATACAACATCCCTTATTGAATATTAAAACCATTAAAGGACATTTTGAAAACGAATTCTCCTCTTCTCCCAGTTAAGGGGTTTGGCAAAACAGATATAATATCTGCGTTATAAATATCGGATACGTCATCAACTTTCGGGAATGAAAATACGTTACGATTTTCTCTGGTTAAATGTGAAACCCTTCGTACATATTTGACTGTCTTCTTATATTCATCATTTTTTATAATATCTCCTTTGTAATGTTTGAGGCTCTTCTTCGCTATAAATTTAGTAAGTATCCAATCACCAACTTTTGTCTTAACGTTTAAATTTAGTTGTACATCCAGTTCTTGCAAAATGCCATTAATGTCAATAGACAGAACATCATCTACAGGTACGTTATTTTTATTGTCTTCCACGTCTTCCATTAATATATTTTGGAAATAGTCGCTTTCATCTTCAGAACTAGACTTCCTTAGGCGTTTTTTTTTAGATTTTTTTTTTATTCAATTTTTTATTAATCACTTTAGACTTCTTGCTTGAACAAATTTTCTTCTTCGAATCATTTAGTTTATTTTTTAAACGCTCTACGACATCATCATATGTTATGACCACCGCACCATGTGCAACTTTCGTCTTTTTTACTTTAGCAGGTTCGTATTTTTGTATAGATCTCAGCATAAGCTCTTCAAATGATTGTTTGACCTTTACAGAACACAGAAAATCTGAATTAGCTGTTTTAATTATTCGGTCTTCTAAAATTGTAATCTTCTTCAACGGGTTAAGGGAGTGATTTTTGGTAGTATAAGTAGAAGACTCGGAATACTGAATTGGGTCTTCCAACATGTGATACAAATTGTTCTTTAAAAGGTTTGACTTCTTTAGTAATTTAGTAAAGCTACATTAATTTACTTACAAACATGGGTTATTTTTGTTAATCTTTGTCATATTTCTAATGGTACTAATTAAGCTTGTGTTTCGTTTTTTTTTAAGTAGTATGCACATCACTAGTAACATTTGCGTCCATACAAAAATATCAGGGGGAAGTGGATCTACAGTTTAGTAGCACTTACCCCAGCTTGATAATTTATGGGGGAAGTGAATCTAGTCTCATAAATCACAATTCTTTAAGATATTTATAATGCAAATATATACACATCAAACCTCAATTCAATTATAGAGTACTCACTAATTTGTAACTTCCTAGAACAAGTTTTTGTCAAGTTATAGATAAATGAAGGCAGGGCTCACAACTCGCACGCAGACTAAAACCAACTGCCAAAATTTGAAGCTCTCTAACAACTCTCTGTGTTTATGAAGCAGCTCTATCTATGTGTCAGAATGAGGATTTAGCTAATTATATTATATTCTCATAGATGGCAGAACTTGAATATTGTATTCAAAGAAGTTAGAAGGCCTGGATGAACTTCCCCCAAAAATTCACTTACCCCAACTCACCTTAATACATTTTTTTTGAAGTGTTTAAATTGGTCATTAAAAATGTCTATTACATTATTAGAGCCATGTATAATGTTATAGTTTCTTAATGTTCGCGGTACAGGGGAAAAATATCCTGTATTTGTGTGGTAGGCTTTAATATAGAAAATGTCGTTTATCCTCCTTGTTGATTTTCTTGATGGAATATTGATGTTAATTTGGGATAAAATGTTTGGTGTATCAACTGATGCATGTATAATTTTGTGTAGGAGCAGTACATCAGAAAGTTTACGTCTGTCGGTCAGTGAGTGTAGTTTGTAGTGTAAAATTCGGTCATTATAAGTTCCAAATTGATCAGATAAACCTTCACGATAAGCAATTACACGGGTTAGTTTCCTTTGTATGGATTCAATCCTATAATATTATGAATCTCGTAATTGGGAGACCAAATAGTTGATGCATATTCGAGAATACTTCGCACAATTGATTTATATAATGTCAAAGTTAATTCTGTGCTTTTAACAATTTGTAATTCTTAGCGTTAATCCTAATACTTGTGATGCACTTTTTGAAATTGTATCTACATGTTTATTGAAGCTAAGTGACGAGTCGAAAGTCACGCCTAAGTCTTTGATTGAAGTTGTGTTTAGTAAAGGGATATTGTTAATGTGATGTGTTTGAGAATTTATTAATGTTCTTTGTGAATGAAATTACGGCAAATTTGTTTTCATTAAAATATAAATCACATTGAAGAGGAAGATTAGAAGTACCAAAAATTAGACACTTTTTACAAAATTCGAACGTTTTAAGATAGTTTTTAGGATAAAAGAGGTGAATTGTTTATATGGGAAAATAAATATTGTTCAATTTACAAATATTTTAGTATGGGAAAAAGATGAAATTTATAAAAATTTATTTTTCTTTTTTACTTCTACCATCATGTGGAATCACCTCCCGAAGTTAGTGCACTTTACCCCCGGACACCCTGTATAATCGATTCAAATATAAACACACCATCTCGTATGATATTAAGAACCTTTGAAAATATAAACAAACTATGAGAATAATATAAACAAGCCATGAAAATATATAACATAATAACCTAACCTAACCTGACCTATAGTAACGTAACTTAACCTAACCTTTAATAACCTAACCTAACCTAACCTTACCTAACCGGACCTATAATTACCTAAGCTAACCTCACCTATAATAACCTATCCCAAACTTACATTTAAAAACCTATCCTAACCTAACTTAACCTATAATAACCCAACCTAACCTAACCTATAATAACCTAACCTGAACTTACCTTAAAAACGTAACCTAACCTATAGTAAACTAACCCAACCTCACCTATAAAGGTATGCTGTCCCTGTTCTACTGGTATTACAATGGAAGATGTTCCGAGGAACTAGCGTCATCCTGATCCTTTCGGCACCGGTGCATGGTCGGAAAACACGACAAACGCGCGCCCAACATATGTAATTTGTCACATGAGAACGGGTCTTGAATTCAGTTGCTCGGCTGTGGCACGTTTCTTCATGCTCACTGCTTCATCTCCTCTAAAAGATTCAATTCTGTCGACTGAGAGTATCTTCCACTATGCATATTATACGAAAATAAATGTTAAATCTCTGTTAACACATTGTCGTCGTGACACGGCATTTGCCGTTTTTCGCGGACTGTCGGTCAACTGAGTCAACTTTTGTCGAGTGTCGGTTTTTGGCGGTAAACGGCATTATACGGGTTTGTTATCATCGTGAAATAAAACGCCTTGAAGGGTAATTTGCTACCTGGCTGCTAGGCGACAGTCTGTCCACGTTATTTGAGATGCCTTGTCCGGATTGGCTAGTGCACAAATTTAGAGCTTTTATGCGATCTCAATCTCCAGTTTAGTTTGAGTCATTTCACGTATTGGACTATTTTTCATACCGCTCGCACTGTTTTGTTTACTGTTTGGTATTTTATTATTTGAATATATTATAATTGTACAGGACTTTATCCCTACAAAAATGTCTTTACAAGCACTTATGGTGTGTGATGGATTATCAACATATGAAGTGTACTGATTCCTTGAAAGAATAAATACTATGATTCATAAGTGGAATGGGCTCTTCAATTCTTCATTAGGCGGAGCAACCGCCAAAGACTCTTTTTTGATAAGAAACAATTAAACTTATGAGTTATTGAGTTTTCGCCTTCGGCCTTAGGCGACACTGTTCAATATTTACGCGATCAGATTTCACACATCCAGCGATTTTAAAATTGCGGGCATGGCAAATATATATTATTATTTATTATATAACTATATGATATAAATAAACATGTTATCTTTTACATGGAATTTTCAAATATTGAATATTGAATGCTATTTATTGAATTGATATCAGATTTTTATATTCAGCTTTGAAATGTGGTGTAATTATGATTTAATCAAAGCAATTATAATTTATTTTTGATGATCAAATGTCATATATGATTTCTTTGAAAATTTCAATCGAAAATATTATTTGGTTTAGAAATTGTATCAATTTTAAGAAAGCGATATATTTTTGCGCTAATCGCGAAAAATACAAGCGAAAGGCTAGAGTCTATTGTTTGAAGCGCCCGACTACAATGTGTTAAAAATGTATTAAAAACATATTCATATCTCAAATAAACCCAAGTACAAAATATATTATGGTGTAACTCTTGTTGTAATTATACATATATAATATGTAAAATCTACGCCGTTAAATTGTTAAATACATAATTGGTTTCTCAGTAAATATGCATAAACCAACATTATTGTTATCCCTAAATAAAAATAAATCGACTAGACTTTGGTAAAAACACAGTCCTTGAAGGTAGTATGCTTATTGCTTATCTATTGATGCTAGCGGACTTAATCTGATAACAGACTTGACATTGCCTAATATGTGATATACCTACTGTTGAACTTTGTTCTGCGTTTGTTGCGATAACCCGATGCGAGTCGACTAATTCAGGAGAGGCAAACCAGTTATTGTTTATTTTTAGGGTAACTCTCTCGACTAGCGAGCTTCCTCTCAGGTGTAAGACCACCATTCACAATTGAAACGGCTTTGGCCATGTTTGGTGATTAGCCAGGTACTTCCGCGCTTTATTACCTACATCGTCGCTGAAATGATGTCGTTCATACCTGGTTCGTCGCTGGAATGACGTCGTTCATACCTGGTTCGTCGCTGGAATGACGTCGTTCATACCTGGTTCGTCGCTGGAATGACGTCGTTCATACCTGGTTCGTCGCTGGAATGACGTCGTTCATACCTGGTTCCTCACTAGAATGACTTCCAGCTAACCCAACAAATACACATTATATTACATAACCCAACAATTACATGTTAACAAATATATGTAAATAAAAAATAAAAACAGAGGTATTTAATTTATGTAAGGTATTCATTTAAGGTGTAGTGACATTTGTTTAAAAGAAATGTTTTTAGTGATGATTTAAATTTAAGTATGTCGGTTATTTGTTTGATGCTACGTGGAAGGTTGTTATATACTTTAATGGCCATTTAGTGTGGTCCTTTTTGAAATATAGTTTTGTTTGCTTTTGGGATTAATAAGTTTTCTGTGAACCTTGTAGCGTGTTTATGTGTTGAGTTTTTCTGTGGGAACTTTTCTGGAGATGATCGAACTAACAGGCATAACACCATTATATATATGTCCATCACTGTCAGAAGTTTGAGATTTTTAAAAATTGGTCTACATGAATCCCGGTGATCAGAGTTTGGCACCTCTTTTGGATGATAAAAACATCTTTGGCGTTTACTGAGTTTCCCCAAAAAACTATTCCGTATTTTATCATTGAGTATACGTATCCATAGTATGCGGTGATTACTGACTCGATGTTTAAGATATTTTTAAGGGTGCCTAGAGCAAAAGAAAAGCTACTGATTTTTGCTACAACTTTAGATACATGTTCTTTCCAGTTTATATTTGCATAATAATAATAACATAGCATTTATATAGCGCAGTTTTGTGTTGTTTCACTTCAAGTGCGCTTAACTATAATAAACTTAAAAATAAAATTTCCTATTGTATTCCTTTAAAAAAAAAAAAAATTTATAACGTAATATGAAATAAAGAATAAACGGTTTACACAAAATCACAGAATAAAATTTAACAATAACAGTGCTATTTTAGTAGAGGACAACAATAAAAGACAATAACAGTTAACGAAAAATAAGAACTTTAAAATTAAAATATTATATAAAACAGGAAAACATTAAAATATTATATAATAGGTGGACATTAAACATAAAAGTTCAATAAGGAGGAAACCGAAACCAAACAATTACCGGAAACTTCAAAACCTGGCTTATTATAGTATATTGAAAAGAAGCTTAGATTCATGAGAATATAAATGATTTTTATATTATTAAATATGATTTTTTGAATAATTTTGTTTTTAAAACCCGTTTAAATTCAGCCAAATTTAGTATATTGGTAAGGGCTGGGGGAAGTTTATTCCAAATGAGTGGGCCAGCTACACGAAAAGAGCGATCATAGTAAACAGCTCGATTTGACCGAGAAAGTTCGATTAAACGATTGGTAACATCTAGATCTGCTGACCTCAGAGTAAGCTGTCTATCGCTTAGGTTTTGTCGGACACATAATTCCGATATATAGGCTGGCGCCATTCCCTGCAATGCTTTGAAGGTCATTAAGCAGATCTTGAACTCTATTCTTTCAGGGCATCGAAGCCAATGAAGACGATTCCTTAGAAGCGGGGTTATAGGACAATGCTTAGATTCACCAAAAATCATTCTCGCCGCAGCATCGAAAACGGACTGGATTCTGTTGAATTGTTTCTTAGGTAGGCCAGCATATGCACTATTACAATAGTCTACTAGTACAACACTATTACAATAGTCTACTAGTACAACACTATTACAACAGTCTACTAGTACAACACTATTACAATGGTCCATATCTAGTTGTATTCCCAGCAGTGAACAAGATTGGGAAGGTTTGATATGATTGTTATCAACATTTATGTTTATAGGTGTAGCTTATACTGGACAAAATTTTAGAAGTTCAGTTTTGTTTGTGTTAAGCGACAGATTTTAGCCAGTTTGCTATTGATTGCTATCTTTTTCTGTTTCGCGGCATCTGACGAAATAAAAATACAATAGCTTTATTAAAATCTCGATAAGACTTCAAAAACTTAATATTTGTTTTTGAACAAGCATACATAAAGCGAGAAGGGTTTGGACAAAATGTTACGAACGGACACGCACTTGAGATCATAAGACTTAGGGGCTGTAGCTCACAGAGCACGGGGTCAATTGTACCGGTACAATCATCACCCGATAAATCGGTACAACTATACCCCAACAGTCATTTCAAATAAATACTTTAAAACCGGACCTGAAGTAACATCGTTTTACGTTTGGGTCAATACTAATCCATGGTACATGGTACAATCCCCGGTCTCCCCTACCTACTTAATTATAAACCATATCATATTTAAATTAACAGGGTTTGTTTGTCAAATACGGAATAATACAATTTGCCCACAGTAACGTCACAAAGTAGGTACTATGATATTGATTATGTGAATCCAACACGGCCACCATGTTGAAGCGGAAACAGAACACACAAACAAATTTACAGACAGTACGTCATGTCAGGTTACACATTGTTATTATTAAAAAAATGAGAAGTTGGTTAAAATTAGGCCAGTTGGTCGGAGTCTCTCTTTTTGTGTAGTGTTATAAAAAAACATTTCTCTGTTTTATTAATAACAATCTCAGGGATTTCTAGTTCAGGTTAGTTACTAAATTATCGTAAACTATTGCATGGAACAAGTGTGCGCTGGAAATTACTGGCTCTGTTTACTCTATCTCCGGCATTACGTTTGTTAGAGGTACCACATATTTAAAAGCGCTTAAAAGTGAACCGATGTGGGACGTTCGGGATTCTTCTCTCGTGTCCATCGCGTGGTTCAACCCTCCAGAGTAAATCTGCATTCAGCCTCACAGCTATGTGTGGGTAATAACCCACACAGCTGACGGCGGCTCGTCTCCTGACTCCCACCTGAAGTCCACGGTTCTCTGCCCGGAAGTGCCGAGTTCTCCCAACTCAAGAGCAGTCCCGCTGTGTGTTCCCGCTTTCCCTCCAGTTTCGTCTCTCCGTCTCTTATTTCCCCCTCGTCCGTAGTTAATCATTCGTTTTAAGACATGATTTTTTCATTAGCACTTATTGCTGTTTATCGTCGATCACCATATAAGGTGATCCTTTTGATTGCGCGTGACCAAGGCATGTTTTACACTTTATTGCTATGTGATAGATGTTGCGGTGTATCCAGGGCCGCCGACAGCTAATCTGGGCCCCAAGTCTAGTAGACTATACCGGGCCCCCTCCCCACAACTTACCGGGGCTGGGGGTGAGATAACAATTAATAAGTTCATGCTTACCTGCTACTGCTAGGAATACTACTTTATTACCTTTTCTTATACCATTATACCAATCATTCGAATTTAGCATAATTATTCAATGGAAATGTTTAAAAAGTTATGGTGAATACTCAAAATAAAATACTTGTGTTTCTTGTTTGTGTGTATTTACATATTCTTCGTTAATCAAGATATCTTGAGGCTAAATTAAATTATTATATTTGAAAGACAGAAAACAGGTAACAAAAATAAATAATCAATTTTCAAAACCAATGGAAAATAAATTAGGAGTACCGCAGTGATCGATCCTTGGACCCCTATTGTTCATACTCTATAAGTCTATATTAATGACATGGTGAAAATATTTTCAAAATGCAAAGTACGACTATTTGCCGATGATACACTTATATACTTAATTGGAGATAACTATAAAGAACTAATAAATATTTTAAATAATGAACTAGATGATGTATCAAGATGGCTAAAAATAAATAAGCTTAAATTAAAAACAAAATGTATGGTGATTGGAAATAAGAAGACATTCAGTGAAAGCAAAATTAAAATTGATGGTGAAATTATTGAAAATGTTACTGAAATCAAATACTTAGGAGTTATATTAGATTCCAAACTAAACTTCAATAGACATGCCGAATATACCCAAAAAAAAATTGGCAAAAAGATATCTTTTTTTGGGAAGAATCCAGCCTAAAATTTCCAGAAAAATCGCCATCACCATTTACAATTCAATAGGCCACTTGCATGGATTTCATAACGACTTGGAAAAAATCGCGTGGATAGATCTTTTTACTAAGATTACGAAAATGTTAGTAAAATTTTGTAGAAATGTACATTTATTTTTATTTTTTTAATAAATAAATACATTATTTGGGCTCGTGTCGTCACTACATGAAAATGTCCCGTCTACTGAAAATGTTCCTATTAATTTTGTAAAATTCCACACTGATTTAATTTTTTTATATGGCATCACTTTGATTTCAGGCGAATTTTTGAATTCGTTCACTAGATTTATTGTTTGTTCTCTGCGAACTTTTCATTTGGTTTGAATTTTTGACAGATGTAAAGAGAACCCCGTACAATTTAGATGTCGGTACTTGTGTGAGTTGTTCATTTATGGTACTTGTTTTAGAGGTATAATGGATATAATGGTTATGGTGCTGATTTTATCAAAATCAAATTTTATAATATTCTTATTATTATTATAATTTAAAAGTACAAGTATATTACATTGGATTTATTAATATAGACGTTGTACATTATAATGATTTATGATCAATAAGATGGATCAAGGAAAAAAATATTTATGAGATGTAATATTTTTGGTATGCCTCGTTATTCTGCTGTGTCATTCGTGTGGAAAACGTTCTTTTTTTTAAAATGATTTTCGGCTATGTAATCATTGTTTTTTATCACCTATAAAATTATGTCCCGTCTTTCCGGTTTATAAAAAAAGGTCTGATTTTTCGGATTGAAATTTTCAAAAAATCCCCAGGGTTTCAAAAATACGATTAAAAAAATAATAATACAGAATGTCTTAGAATATTTTCCTTAACCGGAAAAAAAAATAAAAAATATGATGCAAGTGGCCTATTATTGCTCCACACTTCAACTACTGATCAGAAAGAGAACAGAAAAAGTTTCAAATTCTCCAAAACAGAGTAATGAGAATAAAACTCCAAAGAAATAGATTTTTAAAAATAATTAAAATGTTAAAGGAACTTAATTGGTTAACCGTGAAACAAATACTGATCTTGAACACGTTGATATTTATTCAAAAAATATTAAACAACATGTTACCAAAATACTTCTCAAATAAAATCGTATACATTAAGGACATTCACAGACATTACACAAGGACTAGCAAGGAAATAAGATTAAACAAAAAGGACAAAACGAATACCCAAAACAGTTTGCTGTACGTACAAAGGAATTAAGTTATATAACACACTACCAGAAACTCTAAAGTCCTCACCAATTGAAAAGTTCAAGATGTATTGTAGGAGCTTCATAAAACAAGAAAAAATATAGTGAATTTGAAATATTATAATTAATTAACTGCAATATGAATATTATAATTAATTAGAAATTGGTAACCTTAAATGTACAAATTACTAAAATAAAATTCAAATAAAAAAAATATATTATAACAACACAGATACGTTAGTAATGGAATACTAAATTGGAATATTTTTAAAATTATAGTAAAAACTCCACAAACTATAAAAAAATAACATAGGCAAATAAAAATTGTCATCTAAAATTTTGCTTTTCTACTTTTCTTGTTTGCAAAGCTAGTTATAACATCATCAAAATCCAAGTTTATGGCCAGACCATTTTCTAAAGATAACATTCCCAAACTTGTTAAACGTTCTTGACCCATTGTGGAACGCAAAAAGTTTTTCACTCTAGACAACAAACTAAAAGATCTTTCTGCTTCCGCAACTGTTACAGGCAGAGTACAGAAAATTCGAATGGCAATTACTACATTAGGGAAGAGATTTGACAGTTTTTGGTTTGAAAGAGTATTTAGTAACTGCAGTGGATTTAAATGTTCTGAAAAGTTTCCTGGTTGAATAGTTTTTAAGTGTTCAATTCAGGGCCTACGGAGCGTGCGGGACTGCGGGCCTAGGCGCCCGGCCCATGTCCGTTCCTAGTGTCATTGGCATTTTTTAGTAAAATATCCGGGCCCCGTCCCGGGCCCCCCTTAGGCCCGGGCCCCAAGTTTCGGACTTGGCTAACGTGCCCTCTCGGCGGCCCTGGGTGTATCCTCTATGATTTGTAGTCGTAAGGATGCTTGTTTTACGGAGGATATGGGCAACTCATAACACTAGGGTTTGAACAAAATTATTCAAAAGGTGTATCGGCAATTAATTTATCAACTATTTTAAGTACGTACCGGTGTTATGGAAATTTTCTGATAGCTTTCTTGAATACATCTAATTGAATTTTGATTTTGTTGTCTAGAATGAATGACTGCAAATCTTGTAAATTAACCCACTTCCCGACATCTGATCGAACTGAGACTCGGCAGATAAACTTGTTGTCGATGACAATGCATTCTTTTAACATTTGGTGACACACATACACGCACACACGCGCACACATTTCTCTGAATTGGTTACTAGCCGACCTAAGAGATAGCGCGACTAGGTCGTGGCGTTCGATGCGACCGTGGAGGACCGTAGCGGAAAGACGAAACTGTTTAACTATATAATAAAAAAAATAGATGCCTTTTAGTAAAAAAAACCTTTTCTGATATTACTGGTTAATATTTGAAATTTGAGCTCAAAAACCAATGTTTGCTGATCACTCGAGTTTTATCAATTGATATATTCTTTATTTTGTGCGGCGAAAAAACGCTCATTCGCTCATAAAAGTTAGTATCTCTTGTGTAATTAATGCGGATTCAGTGATATTTAGTTGCTGGCGACGCGTCGTTTTAATTCTTGCTAAAATGATTTTAGTGAAATTTTTATTATTTTTGTGTTTTTGTGGAATCAGTGAAAGTGATAAATTCGAACATGGTATGTATATTACAAAATGTATTTATTCTTATTTTTTAATGATAAACTAATGTTTATAAGACAAGGGTTTTATGCATAGCACAAGGGATAATAAATTATTATAAGCAATAATTAGTCGCCTGTTATATCAATACAAATTGAGTCCAGAGCGTCTGACCGGAAATCAGAAGGCGCGGGTTCAATTCCCGTCGGCGACATTTATTTTTACTCGGGAAATATTTTCAATTTATATTTATATTACAGGCGAATAATTATAGCTTATAATAATTTATTGCATTTATCCTGTTCAACATGCTTAGTAAATTATAGCTTAGTAAAAAATATATAATGCATTGAGTACCGACATAAAGTCATATAATTCTAACTCCCTTTTTATTGCCAGAATAAAACATTGGTTATTTGAAAGGGGACGAACTTTCTACTAAAACTCCTTAAGCTCATAAAACTATTCAAAAAATAATATATATATATATATATATATTTATCCCCTCTCGTACTATGTTGATCTCGCGCGACGGTACGCCAGGTATATGTTGATCCGTTTGCATTTGTTGATCCACCCCGGATATGTTGATCCACTACCCAAGCTGGCATACATATGTAAATCCCTACAGATCAACTTGTGTCATCGAGATTTTGCTGTAAGCCACGCCCATTTTTCGGTCGCATATACATTTTACACCATTTATTTTGTTGATCTATATATTTCTGTCAAACTTGACCGCTTGCATGTGTTGTAACTTGTAACCGCCAATTTCGCGCGCGTTGTGGTACTTTTTAGATTCCGTTAGAACATCCATATTCTATGAAAATGACTCTGTACTTAAAGAGGATAGACTGCCTCACGCGTATTTATATTGAAATGGAACTTTCAAAAACGTCAAATCCATGCTTAAAAAATCTTTTGAACTTGATTAAACAAAAATGTAATTTTAATTCATCATTTACTACGTTTCGTGACTTAGCAGGGGTGCCCGGGTTCATGGGGTGAGATTTGTCTAAGTCATTTTATAAGAGAAATTTTGAACATTGATTGAATAAAATTTTATTTTAATGTATCTTTTACCATCTCTCCCGACGTAAGTTTCTTGTAATGATTAAGTTGAAACAAAGCGTAATATCCATAATATGTGCCTATTAAAATTGCGGTGATTAGATTGGTGAGAATTTAATTTTTCAAATTTTAAATTGAAATTGCTGAAAAATTCATTCCAATTTGTTTTTTACTAAACATGGCTAAAGTCATTTTAAGCACCGATTCCAACCAACGATGTTTTAGTATATGTTCGTCAATCAACAGGAGCCATAATGTCTGTACATCAGAGCCCTCGAGAATTATTACAATTATGTGTACCGCCGCCCCGGGAGCCAATATATTAGATAACCAATACACCTACCATTAGTCACCGCCAACGTTTTAGCGAGATAGTTGTTTATTTTTTGTATTTTTTTACATCGTCTCCACACAGGAGGCCCTAAGGAAAATCGTAACCCTCAAGGCCTATGTCATCTTTGTGAATGCTGTGTTGGGGGTATTTTGAAAGAAAGGAAGGTCAGTGAGTTCTGGGAAGGAAATAGGTATGGATGGGTGGGTAGTATTCTGGGGGTCAGTGTGTTCGAGTGATAAACATAAGATTCCAACTCTCCTACTGCGTTGCAAGGCGATGCGTTGAAAGAGGATTAATCGATCCGGCCCACCACGCATTTGGTAGGCAAGCGCATCCGCCGCCAAGAACCGAACAAACCTCACCCCATAAACCCGGGCACTCCTGCTAAGTCACCAAACATATCAAACTACTTGAGGTGGCTCTCGACTAGCAATCCGTAGGTCGCGGGTTCAAATAAATTTTATTAAAATTAATTTGCACTATTTTACAATTAGTGTTTGGCTATATCTGAATAGCCAGGTACTCTCCCACCTTCCTCCTCGTCATCTCCTTTGAGGTCTCCTTTGAGGATGCCATAGTCTCACTGGCTCCAGACGGAAGTTTTTGTAAGTCTCCATATTCAAATTCGGCGGTATGATTTTTTTATGTGACACCTCTCACTAGAGCGCCCCTTTCTTTACACGTTAAATACATAGAAACTATGTCGCCAACCGGTTGGGCAGCGTTATGAGGCGGGTTAAGGTAGGGGCTGTAGGAATGAATTTATTAATGCGGGTCTTAAAGAGGCCCGGATTATATTGATAGCTCGTTCCACATGCGAGCCGACTTACGATAAAACGAGTCGGAGAAACGACCCGTTCATATATGTATAGATAACATCAACTTAACTGTGAACGTGTATTCCGCTCGGTCCGTCGAGTATCAAGCACGTGCACGGTGCACCGGGGATCAATGCTGCTAGCTCCTTTTAACAGGCTCTAATAAAATATCTGTAGAATAGACACAGCATACGCACATTTTGTCATACATGATTTTACCGTACATATGCCTCAGGGATCTCATTTCTACAGTATTCAGTCTACTTTCAGCCTTCTTCTGCCAGTTCCATGCCTCACTTCCGTATATTAGGGTAGGTACCAGCACTCCATTGTGGACTGCTAGCTTCGCTTCTTTGGACAGTTTTTAGTTAGCTCCAACCGCGTCCAATCATCCATTAATTACCCATTATAACCAAGAACCCGGCCTCCCCTACTAAGTCACGAAGCGTAATCAGGAGAGATGGTAAAAGATACAGGTTCAAAATTTCCTACATAACATTATTCCTTTTGCCGCCATTTTGGATTTTTATGGTCGAAAGGTATCCCTCAACCAGTTTATTTCGATCCGGCCCGCCACGCAGTAGATGGGAAAACGCATCCGCCGCCAGGACCTAGACAAACCTTACCCTATGAACCCGTGTACCCCTGCTAAGTTATAATTTTTTTATGGATTTGTTTTTGCGAAATTTTCGTTTCGATCTAAATACGCATACATTTCTTATAAACAATTCAAGCATAACACGTCATTTTGATTTGAAACAGTACCATTTCACAGTCATTTCATGCGATATTCGACTCTAGAGACTAATACTTTGAGTTCAATATCACAAAAGATTACGGAATCACATAAAACCTTGTGATGAACAGTCCACCGATTGCCCCTTGATTGGTTCATTTAGTAAAACCATATATAGGGACACAGATCAACTTTGTCTAATAACTTCTTACCTGGATCAACATACTACGGGAATAGATCAATATATATGAGATCAACATACATAAGTATGCCAATTTGGGTAGATCAACATACTACGGGAATAGATCAATATATATGAGATCAACATAAGTATGCCAATTTGGGTAGATCAACATAAATTATGCATCCGATTTCCATACAAATTTTGAAAATTTTACTAACAGTATATCAAATGGTTTTTCTGGCAAACTGGCAACATTGATAAGTATTGTACCACTGTTGTCAATTCATTCAGATGTATTCCATAATAGCCAAGTTATATGGTGTTTAAGGTGGATCAACTTAGTCTAACAACTTCTTACTGGATCAACATAATACGGGAAGAGGACAATATATATATATATATATATATAAAAAAAATAAGATAAATAACTTACTCTATAAAACCTTCTTTCCAATTTTTTATATGGCACGAATTTTAAACATGTACTTTTGTAGTAGAACACTACAATTTTTAGTTCAACTTTCAGTTCTATTTCAATTAAAATATTATTTTTCTTTATTTCTCACCTAACTTTTAATTTCTATATTTGCATTTAGTTTTATTTATTCTTGTATGTTTTTATCTTAGATTTTCTTATTTTCATATTAATACTTTTTATCTTTCAATTATTATATTTTATTAATGAAGTATTTTATGTATGACACGGGCATTAGCCTATTATGATAGTCAAAAGAAAATGTACTGCATCATCGTGTAAATATTGTACATGAAATATACAAATTCTTTTGAAAGCTACAGGATTTCTGCGTACTATTAACGAGTAATTTTAATCTTTGCAAGGCCAACACACACCCATATTATAACACCAACTTTATACATTTTATAGCGCCATTTTTGTGATCATCACCTCAAGGGCGTTTTACAAATTTTACTTACCACCTTATTATAATTTCCGACTTTATGTCCGCGTTAAATCTCCCAATAGGAAAAACTAAAACCTTCCACACACTTTTCCACAAATGAAACAAAAACAAAACGTCAACTCACCAGAGATCAAATGGGAAAATAATTCACCGACTCCAGATATTTTCATATCAGAGGGTTCGGCTCGGTAGAACTACTAACAGGGCCTATAAATCCTACTGATCCCTCAACATAAATATTTAAAAAATCTTTCGTAATCCTACATGTGTTTAAAATGGCTGATTTTTGCATTTTAACATTTAATTTTTTTGATAAATCTAATACGCCTAAATTTTGAATGAGAGAGCTAGGTATAATGCCAGTAGCCGAAATTACAAATAGTAATGTTTTTATAGTCAAATGAATGCCAAATTCTTTTTATCTCCTTTCCTAAATCTGTGTATTTTCTTATTTTTTCATTAACAGATTTTTGAATATTACAGGAATTTGGAATAGCGACATCAATGATATGAGTTATTTTTTTTTTAATTTAGTCATTTAAAACTATATCGGGTCTATTATGACTAATCGTTCGGTCTGTTGGTATAGTTTTATCATAATATATTTTATAAAATTCTTTTTCTAAAAAAAATTTGATTCGTATTCATAATATGGTATTATATTACGGAAGTCAATCAAGTTATGTTTAATTACCAAACTTTGGTGAATTATTTTTATAACTTGATTGTGCCGAAATGTATATTCGAACGGTGCTAATATAGGACATCCCGATATAATATGTTCTATAGTTTCCGGAAAATCCAAACATTTTCTACATAAATCATCATTTTGATTTGTATTTTTGATTATATGCTTCCTACAATTTTTATTATTAACTACTCTATCCTGAATGGCAAGCATAAATCCTTCTATTTCTGCCCTCAACTCTCCAATACTCAACCATTTGTTTGAAGAAAATTTATCAACATACTTTTGATTGAGATGACCAGGAATTTAATAATTCCTGGTTGGGATTTATAAAAATGTTGGCATTCTCGTCGTATAAATTTAAAGGTGTAATGTTTCTATCTGCCTTGCAATTTATTTTGTGCATTTCTGAGCTATGAGCTTTCCTATGGAAAAAAAAATATTTGCATTTCTACCTGATAATGTTTCAAAGAAGTTATTTTGACTATTCCTCTACCTCCTAAATTTCTAGGTAAATTAATTCGTTCTTTAGCTGAATTTGGATGATGGTAATTAAATTTTGTTAGCGTAGTTCTAATTAATCGTTCTAAGTTATCTAAATCTGTATTGGACTATTTAATTATGAAAAATGAGTACGTTAATAAAGGTATTGCCCAAGTATTTATTGCTTTTACTAAATTTTTAGCAGATAGATTGCATTTTAAAAATTTCCTGATCCTAGTTTGAAATTTAATCCAAATATCATTTTTAATACTAGTATGGTCTAATCTATTTGATTGTGGGTATCCTAAATACTTATAAAAAAATAAAGTAATTTAATAAATTCCTAAATACTTCGTTATTGATGCTCTGACTTGTAGTTATTTTCTATGTGTACATTTTCTATTTTACATTGTCTTTGCCCTTCACATTCATGTACTCTCCATTCACTGTCATCTATGTTTTCTTATTCGTGTCAATATTATGGTTTTAATGGACATATTGTCCGTAAATTAATGAATAAATAAATAAACAAACCTCATCCCCTATCATACTAGTAATTTGGAAATTTATAAATATACTCTCATCCCCGTCAAGTTTTTAACTACCTCGATCATTTTCTCTAAATTATGTTCAGAATTCTAAAATAATTTTATATCATCGAAAAATAATAAATGCGAAATTTTACTACTCTCCCTTGTGTTACCCTTAACTTTTATTCCAAACTTGCTTTTAATTAACATTTTAGATGGAGGATTCATTGCTAAGCAAAACCAAAGAGGACTCAATGAGTCTCCTTCAAAAATCCCTATTTTAATTGAAATGCCCGGTATTACTTTTTCTTGACTTTTAAATTGAAAAGTAAATTGGTATTCCAAAAGGACATAATATTTTCCAAAAAGCTAATAATAATGGGGTTAATTTTTTTTTTTTTTTTTTTTTTTATTATTTAATAAATGTTTACAAGTTACATGTTTAGACATTTTTTTAACTACCATACTAGGCTAATGCCCGTGTTGTGGTAGTTATAATATATATAATATGTGATAGTTATATATATATTTAATACTTCGATCAGCCACGAGTGCGGGACACTATCGAAAGCCTTTTGGTAGTCTATATAGTATTATATAGGGGATTATTGAAGAATAAAAGACAGTTGACTCAGACCTATGACGTTTATTGAGACTCTGCACATAAGTTTTTATCTCCCACGTGACGCATCAGGACTGCCAACATAGCAATACATATCATCCTTTCCTACTAACATTTTTTAAATTTTTTTTTTTCAAAAAATTTACAATGACAAAAAAAAACTTAAACATAATCACTATGACTAAATCTGACAGGGGGTTTCACCAATCATTAAATTGTTGTTCACTTGGCAAACGTGACATTACATCAGCTTGAGGAATTTTCAGTCCTTTTTTAAAAAATAATTTATAATTGTACGCGGACAATATTATAGACCATCTTATGAGACGTGATTCAGCTAAAACGGGGACTTTTGGCAAATATCTTTGGCTATCATAGCCAATTGCACAAGGAAGCCCTTGCTATTATTTTTGGAATCAAGAAATTACATAAATATTTAATTGGTCGTCATTTTACTATATATATATACTGATCTTTATTTGCCAAAAGTCCCCGTCTTAGCTGAATTACATCTCATAAGATGATCTATAATATTGTCCGCGTACAATTATAAATTAGTTTTTAAAAAAGGACTGAAAATTCCTCAAGCTGATGTAATGTCACGTTTGCCAAGTGAACAACAATTTAATGTAGAGGAATGTAATTTTGTATTCATGTCAACACCCTTAATTCCATTTCAGAAGTTGAAAGTCATTCTGCAAAAGATGAAATATTATGTAAAGTCATTAAGTATGTTTCAATCGGTTGGATTGAAAACTTGTCAAGTCCAGAAATTAAAAACAATTTCAAGTTCAGAAATTTACTGTCGGTCTTATATTTGGTGACAGAATTGTAATACCAGAATCTCGTCTAAAGTCTTAAATTTAATACATTATGGTCATCATGATATAGTCAAATCAGTTCTTATGTTTGGAGGTTAGGTATGAATCAAGATATTATTTATAAATGTGTCAGTCGGTACAAAAAGCTAACAGTGCGTCATAATTGGCCTATCGCTGAAAGTCCATGGGAAAGAGTCCATTTGGATTGTTTTTTTATTTTATTTTTTTTTTATTTATTTATTAACTTTCAAAAATACATTTTTTACAATTAAGTCCCGTTAAACTGATTGATATCAGTTTGTCAACGGGTTCTTTTAACAATTACTTCTTAAATACATATACAATTTTAACAAGTACATAAAATATACACATAATTACATTAGTACAAAAAAATTCTTTCACATAACCAATTTTTTAACATACATTTCCTTCTGTGAGTCAATTCACAGCTTTTTATTGAGTTTGGTAACATGTTGTAAATTATTGGAACGAGGTATTCTAGAGTTCTTTGACCATATTTATTCAGGTATCTGGGAACTACAAGTCCATCGTTTGCAATTAGTCTTGTATTATGAACATGTGTCACTATTTTATTATGTTCAGATTGAGATGTATGCTGACTCGCAATTTTAAGCCACAATAAAGCACGAACAGATAATACATTTACAGAGTTGTATAGTAATGACTTTGGTACGTCATTTCTTTGTTCGTATTTAGTTCTGTTTAATAATAATTTTACCAAAGAATATTGTACATTTTGGACGGAGAGAAGATTTGTTTTTGTTGAATGTCCCCATGAAGTTATTCCGTATCTTATTAGGGATTCCGCCAATGATAGGTATACTATTTTAAGGGTATTTGGTGGAACAAAAAACTTCAATCTATAAAGTTTGCTCATTATAGCTCTAAGCCGTGTGCACACTTTTTGTATATGTATATCCCATTTAAAATTACAATCAATTGTTAAGCCTAGATATACGTATTTTGAAACAAGTTCAATATTTTTGCATGAGAATGGTTGTATTACAAAGTTATGGATGCAATTAAAGTCATGAGAAATAATTTTAGGAGTTATGGTGATGTTATTATGAGGAGATCTGATGTGCATAAGCTTCGTTTTTTTAGCATTGATTATTAAACCTACATCGTGTGACCATTTTTGAAGAGTGACAAAGTCAATTTGCAGTAAAGTACTCGCTATTAATAAATCCTCATGTGAAATAACTAATGCAGTGTCGTCAGCATAAACGTAATGTTTTACATGAGAAGAAATAAATTTCATTGCAGTAACATATATTATATACATGGTAGGGCCTAGTATGGACCCTTGTGGTACGCCTGCGAAAACAATTTTTTTTTGCTAAAATGATCAAAAAATTTTACACAAATCTTTCTATTTTGAAAGTAGTTAACAAATAATTTATGTAGGTTTCCTGTAATTCCAATGTTTTCTAGAGTTTTAAGTAATTTACTATGATCAATCGTATCAAAAGCCTTTGAATTATCAATAAATAATACGAGTACATATTTTCTTTTGTTAAGATCATTATTAATTTTATTTGAAAATTCTTGAAGTAGTAGATCTGTGCTTTTATTTTTTTGGAAACCATATTGATGGGTATCAATAATAGAAAATTTTTCAAGGTAATTTATTAGTTTTACAGATATATATTTTTCTAGGATCTTTTCAATTGCAGGTAAAATACTGATCGGTCTATAGTTTTCAATTTCACTGTGTTTACCACCTTTGTAGATGGGTCGGATTATGCTACATTTAAGATCTTCAGGTATAATTGCCTCCGATAAAATCATATTAATTAATAGAGTTAAAATAGGTCCTAAGATATTAAAGTGTTTTTTAATGTCAGACATTCTAATTTTATCTATCCCCGGCAATTGACTATTTTTTAAGCTTCTGACTACTTTTTCAATATCACAAAGTTTTGCTTGTGTTAAGAGCATGCTGTGTGGAAGTCTATGTGTTTGAATATGAAAAGCTTTTTTGTCACATTTATGTAATAGTTGCTTAACATTGTCAGAAAAAAGTTTGTAAAATTGTTAGATGTTTTTTCAGTCGTTTGTTCTTTTTTTAAAAAATAGTTTGATATTACTTGGTCGCAATTACTTTTGCTCTTCCTTCCTAACAATCTGTTTATTTCGTCCCACGTTTTTTTAGAGTCGGCAAAGTAATTTTTAAATTTTGAGTTGAAGAATTTTAATTTACATGCACTGATTAATTTTGTAACTTTGTTTCGATTACATTTGTACTCTCTTTCATAAAATTTATTTGTAGGATTATTTTTCCATCTTTTGTAAAGTGTATCTTTTAATTTGATTTTTGATAATAAATCTTCATTTATCCATTCATTTATGGCATTAGGTCTGATTTGAGGTTTATAAGACTTTACTACAGTACTTTTTTCATAGATTTCATTAAATTTATTTTTTGAAGTGAAACTTCTTTAGGCGCGTAATGTTCGGGGACGGAGTAAAACCGAGTCAGGATCGACACGAAAATGCGGGTACCCCCACCACCGCTCACCGTTCACTGTCCCTCTCTCACCATATGCGCTTGTTGAGGTGGGGGAGCCGCTCACGAACGTTCTCTCTCTTCTCTTCTTTCCTCTCTCTCAGACACCAGCGAACTGCGCCACGCCAAGCATCAGCTGCTTGGTTAGTATACTGCGTCGTGAGTGTAATACGAGTGAAATACGTAATTGATTGTGGTTCATACGGTTAATTTGAAAATAGAGAGAGAGGAATACTAGAAGTTTCACTTCTGTCTTGCGTAGGCTTGACACACCCACTTTTTAATTTTATTATACAGAGTAACGCAATCCACTTCTTTCAAAAGAATATTCCAACTATATTTTTTTATTTCTTTATCAACACGTTTTTGAGACAGAATTGTGATTTTTTCATTTTGTTCAATATTTTTGACGTCATGGTATTGTAAATTTAGTCCCGTCATAAAATGATCAGCAATTCTCGAATCAATTACACACGCGGACAAGTTACATTTATTAGATCTAACATATATGTGGTCAATACAGGATTTGGTTATTTGACCAGCAACGATTGCTTCTCTAGTCGTATCATTAATACATTTTGTTAAGTAATTACTGGTAAGTATATTTTCATAAGCTATTATATTTGAATCACTTTGATTTAGTATGTTAAGATTAATATCCCCAAAAAATATTATATTATCATTAAAGTTTACATTATTGCAAAAAAAATAAGAAATTTCATTTAAGAATCCCTTTTTATTGAGGTTAGGTGGTCTATAAATTGCTAAAATATAAAAATTACATTTATTAGGTAATGTCAATATTCCAAACACATTTTCAAAGTGAATGGTTTCAACTATTTTTTTGTTTAAAATGTAAATGTTCCCTTATATACAGTAATATTCCACCTCCTTGTTTATTTTTTCTGCAATAATAATACGATTTATATCCTGGAATATCATATAATTTAATAATTTCCTCGTTAATTGCAGTTTCTCAAAGCATAATTACATCTATGTCTTTCAAACAGTTTTTCAAATAGGCATGAAGAATATCCCAATACTTGTTTAGTGATCTTATATTTATTTGGACACAGGTTAGGTTAGTATTGCATTTATTAATATTTTGTGCGTGAATCCAACATTCTAAATTGCTTACACGGATAAATTCTACATCAGTATCATTTTCAATATAGTTGAAAGCCATATAAAAATATAATATAATATAATATTATACTCGTAACATTCAGTATAATGGTTGGAAGTTGAAATATAGCATCTATCAATAATGTACAAAATAATAATGATGTACAAAATATACTTGAATATTGTAGGCTTGTAAAAAATAAATTGAAAAATAGATTTTAATTTTGTGCATCTTATAAAGAAAAATATCGAACTGTTTGTAATAATAGTATAATCCTCGTATATTTTAATATTATGGTTGTTGGGTTTAGTATTATTTGATACTATTTCCCGAGAAGCTATGTACAACGTACAACCTAGTATTGAGTAATACAAAACAAATTTGAATAATATCGGCGTGTAAGTAGAACATTTCAATGAAGTAGAATATATAAAAAAGAGATATGTTTCAATAATAATACGAGAGAATACTGCTGTAGAGTTATGTGCAAAATACTACTACAAAATAAACTTCAAGAATATGGATTTGTAAAACGTAGTTAGAAATGTCAATTTTATGACATCCTGATGAAGAAAACATTAAAACATTACGATTTTCAATAATCAATTTTTTGGTGTGCAATTTCAAGCATTTTTTTATAAAACTTACAATTAATTTTGTCATTTGCTCGGTGATTTGATGGAAATGTCAGTTTATTTTTTAGGTTATGTTGTTCACAGTTCAGACATTTGGGTGCTTGGCTTATATTAATACAAGCCGTATGTGTGTGAGGGCCTCCACAATAGCTGCAGCTAGCTGCGTCCTTTTCTTTCCCAAGGCATCTACTTGATGTGTGTCCAAAGCGTAAGCAATGGAAACATTGTACCAGCGGGTTTGCATCTTCGGCGTAAATTCTTTGATATCCGATATTTATTTTTTCTTTTTGTATTATAGTTCTTCGGATGTCCTTGTCTACCTCTACAATGAAGTTCATCGTGTCGTTGTATTTATTTTTAACAACCTTTTTCACATTTATTAGTGATTTGATATCTGTAGTGTGTGTAAAAACTTTAAGATATTCGTTTTGTTCAAATAGGTCATCAGTAAAATCTTCAGTGTTGTAGTCATTGAAGATGCCTTTGAATATAAGTGTAGGTTTTTTTTTCATAAGTTCTTTTGCTTCTACATCCTGTAATTCTTTGGAGATTTCTTTTTGCAGCATCAGTGCGTCCTCTTTTTTAAAGCATTTTATGATTAATCTGTTTTGAGAAATTTTTTTAATGCTGTCAATATTAATCCTTAATTTTCCGTTTTTAATTTTTTCTTGGATTCATTTTTTGGAGTTTTTCATTTGTTTCTTTATTATTTTGATTCGGGGTAATCATTAGGGAAAATTCGATTTTTCGATTTAAGTATCGTTTTTTATCTACTGATTGGTCATACGACTCAAGTTTGACATTGTTTTCAGTCATTTCAATGGCGACGTGACCCATCAGTGCCAATATTGTATTCACTTTTAAAGTAATTAAGTTTTGTTGATCCTTGGTAAATTTTTTTGTTGGATCTTGTACTGCCTCCAACAGGTCTTGAATTGCCGTCTTGCATGATTCCATAAATTGGTGGTTATTTGTGTGCGTCATGTTTACCCTAATTTACACTGTGTTGTTTATTTCGTTGAGTTGTGTGTTATTGTCACAATCACTGACTTAAAAGGTTCCAAATACTTATTAGTTTGCGATTCAGATTCAAAGTGGATAGAATGTTTTTAAATGAAAAATACTAAATATTCGGATTTGTTATCAAAATTAAGTGAAGTTTTTTCCAGATTTGCGTTTCCGAAAACTATTGTTTGTGATAACGGTCCTCCATTTTCATGTAAAGAATTTTCTATTTTTTGTATAGAAAAATCTATTAAATTATTATTTTCTCCATCGTATAATCCCGAGTCAAATGGATTAGCAGAACGATCTGTTCAAACATTCAAAAAGATTTTAATTAAATTTATGTTTTCAAAAAATTATTAATTTTTGTCACCAGCTCAACGTCTAATAGATTGTTTGTATACTTATCCCTACTTCTGTGACGGGTTTGTCACCAGCTCAACGTCTAATAGATTGTTTGTATACTTATCCCTACTTCTGTGACGGGTTTGTCACCAGCTCAACGTCTAACAGATTGTTTGTATACTTATCCCTACTTCTGTGACGGGTTTGTCACCAGCTCAACGTCTAATAGATTATTTGTATACTTATCCCTACTTCTGTTACGGGTTTGTCACCAGCTCAACGTCTAATAGATTGTTTGTATACTTATCCCTACTTCTGTGACGGGTTTATCTCCTATGGCTAAAATATGTTCGTATGAGCCACGTACACCTCTTCATATTTTTTCATAAGAAAATAATGTAAATAAAAGTAAGCAATCAAGAAAAAATGCATTGAAACAGTATGAGGAAAATGATAATGTATTGGTATACTTAAGGCGTCTGAAAGGTCCTATGAAAAGGGTTCAGGGAACTATTAAGGTAAAATTAAGTGCATGGGTGTATTTAATTCATTTAATCGGAGGAAAGGAAAAAAGTTCCACGTTAACCAAATAAAAAAAGTTGTACAAAGTTTAAATCAAATTATGAAAATCCCGATAAATGGTACGACTTGGGAAGTCAAGAAAATTAAAGTGTTAGTGATCTTTTACCCAGCACTAGTGGGAAAACTGGTGTAATAACTAGGGCTGGCAGATTGGTGAAACTCCCGGTCAGATTTAGTCATAGTGATTATGTTTAAGTTTTTTTTGGTCATTGTAAATTGTTTGAAAAAAAAAAAAAAAAATGAAAGTAGGAAAGGGTGATATGTATTGCTATGTTGGCAGTCCTGATGCGTCACGTGGGAGATAATAACCAATGTGTAATAGCAAAAAAAATAACAAAAATAACACATCTGCCCTGATGATGGACACTGCAATGCTGTCCGAAACGTTGGCTAAAGAAGGAGTTAGCGCAACACGGCATAACACCCCAAAAACAAATAACAAAAATACTTTTGGCCGTGAAAATCTTAAATCATATTTAATGTGTAATAGGTCTGAGTCAACAGTCTTTTATTTTTTAATAATCCCCGATATAACTTTTTTTTCTTCATTATTTTGAAGAGCTGTTACAATCTCGTTACAAGTTAACTCTTCAATATTTTTCGGAAGAACTGTTTTTTTTAAAAAATTATATTTCTCCGCACCAATAATCATACAAAGATATCCAATTTTCTCTTTGTCCGTAATATGAATTACTTTTAAATAAATTTTTTTTTTTTTGGTTTTAGGCCTTTTAAATAAATTTTTTTTTTTTTTTTTTTTGGTTTTTAAGTAAATTTGAACACGTTCTAAAACATTCCGAAAGTATCACAACTCGGCTCATATTGCGGCACAGGTAAAGTACTCTTAGATATGTGAAATGATTAATATTACTCGTTTTTAATTCAACTCGTCGCCAATTGTTATTTCAGGGATTAAAAGACTGTTGACTCAGACCTATGACGTTTATTGACACTCCGCTCATTGGTTATTATCTCCCACGTGACGCATCAGGACTGCCAACATAGCAATACATATCACTATGGAGACAACATTATTTATCAAACACAATGTCATGTTTAACAAATGCCTGTGTAAATGTGTGATAATGATTCTAATATTCGACTTCACGAACTGATGGATCAGCTATCAACAAACACTTCACAACAAATTAATATCTCCAATGAATTCATACAAAAATGCAATATAACAATACATAGAAAATATTACCTGACGCCAAAAATCGAAGTCACTGTTGGCACCTAGCATCGTGCTACCTACCTTTATATCCTTTATAAAATTATTGTGGCCTATCGACCTCTCCCCTCCTCTCCTCTCCTATGCCGACGTTAGTTGAGTTAAAATATTCGTCCTGTCAACATCGTTTGATTACGGAGCCCCCTTTATCGTGTCGCGCGTTGGACCTGGGGTGCCCTGACTTTCCCTCGGCCAGCTCAGAGCGGGGCATGAGACGTCTCTCTCATAGTCAGGGTTCGGGGTCAGCGCGAGGCTCAAGAATCCATATCCCACCGTCTACACAAAACACTCCCATACGACTGCTATCCCCAAATGAAAGAGGTTAGGTTTTTTATGAATCAACATTGTATTTGAGCGGCAAAATGGACATTACATGGGTGAATAACAATAGAATACAGGTTGTTACATTCTAACTGGAATTATCATCAAAGGGTTCCCTAATCTCTCTCTGGGGAGTAATTAACAGCTCTCTCTCTAGACCGACAGGCAGCGTGGACGAATTTAGGTTATTAGCGGACACATTCAAGGGGTAATAGGAAGCGTAAGAAACTCACAGCGTGGCGTGGTCGGGACATGGGAGTCCTCGGGGCATCCTGTTGATTGTAGGGCTGAGCGCCGTGTTTCAAACAAGCGGTGCCAGCCTGTCGATGTTCAAAGCGCGCCATTCTCGTACATTATGCTTTTCAACCGTGCGGTGCGAAATTGGGAACGCGGGGCCGGAACGCGCACACGTCCAGCTAGGTCAGAGGTCGGGGCGTAAGAAGGGACGAGGCGCTTGGTCGCCGGGGGTGGGGGAACTCTAGCGGATCTTTTGTGCGTTTTCAACTCCGTTTGGTCCAGCAACCAACCTGATAGTTCCCGCTACTCAGGCTAGCAACTGTAGGATCTTCGCGCCTAAAATCTGTTATATGACACCTCCCCCCGCGCTCGTAAAAAAAGGCGACGTGGCAATGGAGCATCAGGGTTAAAAGATCCTCTATATGCCTCCCTTGGGGTTTTTTTGACAAAACAAAAGTTGCCCTTAGTTTGAGAGACTTGGATGGCCAGAGAGATGCCTAGCTAAAACATAATGACTAGCTTATGCCATAGGCTAGGTAACAATATTTGTGGGGAGAAATGAGGAAGGGTACATAGCATGTTTGGAGCAAATAATTTTGGGGAGAGAGCAGGTGTGGAAACAACAAGTAAAATTATGCAATTAGAAAACAATAGACATGGTTATGCAATTGAAAGACAAAAGGCAAAATTATGCAATTGAAAGACAAAAGGGCATGGTTATGCAATTGAAGAAACAATAGACAACATTATACAATTGAAAAAAAAACAAAAAAGCATGGTTATGCAATTGAAAAAACAATAGACAACATTATACAATTGAAAAACAAAAGACGGAATGTTAAGGTGTGATTCTAGGGTTTCATTGGTCTGGAAGCTAAGTTTGCGTTGCGTTGGTTTTTTTGGTTTCGAAGAGTTGCGAAGGAAACGAGATTTCACTGACTCTAAAAGATTACATTATCACTGTAATCTGACCCATTGAGATAACACTCAGGAGTACACTTAGGCCTTGGAAAAAAACACTTTGCTTCGTTGTGGGCGTTGATGTTTGCGAAGTGGGGCTGTGGTTTGCGGGGCTGCGGCTATGGTTACAGTGGTCATTGGAGAGAGTAGTCCAGGTTCCGTAGTTATGCCAGTACGAGTCCTATGTGCTATTATGGTGGGCACGGGTCGTATGTGTTGGTTATCGGAGCATAATGTAGCTCAGGATAACTTTTTAGAGATGCGCAGTTTGTGTTTACTGGAGGGGCAAAGGGTAATTATGTTTCACCCATGACCTGGTATGCGTCACTGCATGACAGAGCAAGAGACGGTATAACTGGCATTGGCATTGAGGGCAAGAATTTGAACTCCGGGACTAGCGTGTCCGAAAGGTAGTTCAGAGTGTCATAAAGTATAGTGGGACAACTCGGCTTGCAGTGGTGCGACAAACGTCATACATATGAGTGGTATGGTCTGTGCTTTCAGGAACAAGATGGAACAAGTGTGTAGCGAGTAGTAGTCGAGGGACCTTTGTAACCACAGCGCAGGCTGCTAGGAGGTGAGGCTCAGCTTGGCTGCCGGAGATGGCATCCGCCTGGGCTTCTTTTTAAATCCGGGGGGAATTATTATTAAAGCAAATTTCTTGAAGTTTACCTGCCTAGGGACCAATGAAGAAAAGTTTGGAGAGAAACAAAATGTGTCCAGAAAAATAAACAAACGAGGTTTAGCTGCCGGTCCAGAGAGTGACGAAGAGTGTGAGAGAGAGGTAGAGAGAGGTTCCTAACTAGTTTTGATTACATAAACATTATCCTTTATTAGGATGACTTGGCGTTTGCCGAATGACAAACTGTCTTGGTTGAAAAAAACAACCGGCCTTCCTTGGCCTATGTTAACATACAGGTGGTAACATTTTCGTAGGATTTCAAAGAACAAGACAAAAAATTCGTGAACGAGTCACGGCAACAGCAGGGAAACTAATTCATGAATAAAGGTTGTCAGAAGAGACAGACGATACGCCAAGTGCGTATCATACATATTCAAAATTCATGAATGTGTTTCGTTGAGGAGAGAAAAAAATGACAACATACGTGAAAGGTGAGGTAGGAAGCCTGTTGGTGACCGGAACAATTACCGATTCGAACTCGAAGTGAGGGCGAAATATGGTCGACAACAGATTTTCCACTTCATACATATGCCTGAGGGCATGGGGGTAGGGAGGGGGAGGAAAAAGGACGGGAATTGAGTTACGAAATTTGCTAGAGACTGGACTAATTTCCAATTCAACCTCTATGTGAGAGTGAAACATATTCAACCAGCAGATTTCCTGACTCTTTACATTTTAATAAAGTGGATTAATTTTAAACAGCATTTGAATACACATTGTACTAAAGAGGCTAATCTTTTGCGTGTATTTGGCAAAAGATTAGGGGTCGTTTTAAACTTCTACATGATTGTGAGAAAAGACAGACCCTAGTTCCAATTTCACAAACCTGGGATTCTTCTTATTCGTTTCCCAGATGACGAGTTTAGTGGTTTTGTGCCCATCGATTAACTCCTGCGGCACTATGCCCCATAATTGACAGTGAAGCTGAAAACTAGTCCTTTTGGGATAGTAGATATTCCTGGGCTTCTTTTCTTTTTGGAAAGCAGCAAAAACAGGAAGTCCACGGGCATTGGCGTTGAACAAAGGGGTTTCTGTGAAATACTTACGTAGTTCACATATAAAGGTTTGATATTATTTCGTTCGCACGATTCATGGTGAGTATTGTAACGTCTTCACGTATAGTGTACAAGTATGCAGTATATGCAAGGTACAACTCAATTATAGACAGAAGTCAAAGAGTGTAAAAACAGTTCCTTAAAGGAGATGACGATGTCGATATTATGTCGTTCACACGAATCACGGTAAGTATTATTATTACGTCTCCACGTCTCGTGTACAGGGTTGTACACAATTATACACAAAAGCGGTTCTCATGACATGTTAATGACACACGACCAAATTATACACAAGGGCGGTACTCATGGCAAATTAATGTCACACGACCAAATTATACACAAGGGCGGTACTCATGGCAAATTAATGTCACACGACCAAATTATAACACATGGTTATAAGTATTAAGTAATTGTAACGAACTTCTCGTGTAGTGGTGGATTTTTTAAGGATCTCTCCTATCGCGTGACAATTTTTTACATTTAAATATAATTCAACAAAAGCTAGCAGTATCATTTGATACTGTTTGCAAAGATTTGTTAGATTGACTAACTCCGTAGCCTGGAGAGGCGTACGATGGAACAATAGAGAAGATAAACAATTTTAATGTTACTTCATGTGTTACAAGGTGCAAGATGATGGTAGAAGGTATTTCTACTTACATCGTGCAATGGGTGAGAACAGGCCCATAATGGCTTTACATACTGTTCATTGTAGCGTGCAATTGGGTTGCAAACACTTGGTTAAATGGTGAGACAAAGGTTGGGTGTTTATATTATGCAACGATGATCGAACAAAGTCCTGTTGATTTACGTTGTGATATAATTATTTGCGTTCGAAGATCAGGATAACCGTAAGGTTTTACTAACCTGTCCCGTAGGGTTGAAACGTGAGGTACGAGACATACGTGACGTAACAGTAGAGAAAAGAAATCGAGATCTCGTCATACAATAAAAGACCTTAATGGGTTTTACGTACTTTTAGTTGAAGCGAGTCCAGTTATTTGTATGTGGTTTTATAGGACCGACATTTGGTTTTCTTTTATAAATACAATTTCCCAAAATGGATGTGTCAAAATCCGATTTTTGGTAAATGTGAGCTTGGGTAGGACGCCATCAATTTTTGAAAGGAAAAAATTGAAAAAAATGAAAAAATTATATACATACAAAGAGGACAATTATGTGATTAATTGCTACTTGGTTCTTGCCTTTGAGACCACTATAGGGTTTTACATACTCAAGGCAAAGTTGAATTGGACAAGAAAGAATTAATGGCTGTACTTGACAGGTTTTCTTTTTTTTTTTTTTAAAAAAAAAAAAGGGGTCGGTATTTAACACTTTGGAATTTACAAAATCCGAACTCTTTTGGATGGCACTCTTATGAGTGATTACCAATCGTTATTTTACAAGGACAAAAACAAAAGTGGGGTGGTTCTTTCTAACACGACGAAGGGAACAAAATGAAACGAAAATGGGGTGACATGACATAAACATTGCATAGTGTAGAAGTTGAGAAGCAAAAGCGGGTTCGCGACTTCCCGGCGATTGTAACTCGAAAACGTGTCTCTATTCTAAAATGATCAGTTTCAGAACAGGTGAGAAAATAAAAGGTAAAAAGGGAGAAAACGATTGTCGTAAGGGAAAGAACGTTATTACAGGAATAATACTTCATGGTCATAATATGTTAATATACATTTATTTACAAAGGTAGGTTAAACTCGTTTTTGACGAATAGGTTGACATGTAGTTGACACTTTACACGCCCAATTATGGTAAGACTTCATAAGCTTACAATAGTTTGTGATAATGCACAATGGGTTAGTTTAAAGTTGCTGGGGTGGTGGGGCAGTTTCAACTGTCTCCTCACTTCCAGACTTTACAATGTCCTTAATATGGTAATTACCAGTATGTTTGCCAGAGGAGTCGGACAGGTAGTAAACTAAGTCCGATATTTTTCGAAAGATATTGATTCAAATTTATTGATCATTTCCTTTAATTGGAGAGCCTGGTCAGTGCTTAGGTTTTCGTGAGGTATTATTGTACGAATCTCACCAACTTGAGCGACCGGAGGTTTTTGGCCAAGAGTATTAAATACTTGTGGAGCAACGTTAAAAGCCTTCCAGAAGTCAACGCCAAGGATGAAATTCTGGGATATAGAGGGTACTATTAGAAAGTTAATTGTAACTGTGTTATTGTTACATTTAATTGGTAAGGACAGAGTACCGATGACTGTCTGGGGAGCATTGTCCGCAGTTGTCACGAGTGTAGGTTTGGAAAAAACTTTAGAACCGTTGTTAACAAAAGGCAGGTGGGCATTGTTGCCAAGGCAACTAACAGATGCACCACTATCCAGTAGTCCAGAGAAGGGGACATTGTTAACGGAGAAAAGGGCATAAGGTCTTCCATCTTTAGCTTGTTTGCAACAAACCGAAGAAACATTTAAGGTCTGGTTAAAATATTTAATGTGTGATAACCAATCAGTCCATTCCTTAGACCTTGGTACAGAATGAATACCTGAGAGGTTATTATTTAGTTTTTTGGTTTTCTTGCATGAAAATTCGGTGGGGGTTTAGAGAAATCCACTTGAGGTTTAACAAAGTGAGGGTCTTGCAACCTTTCCATGTTATTTCTTGATCTTTTGAAAATTTCACGCAGTTCGTCGCGTGGAGGAGAACGATCCCTGGAGCGATGTCTCTTTAAGGTTCTGGGTTCTTTAGCTTCCAGAAATTTGGCCTGCTTGAAACAAGTGGTAGCTAGGTGACCTACTTTTTTGCAAAAGGAGCAAACTTTTTTGTTGTCAAATTCTGGTTTTAATCCAGAAGGACGGCTTGGTACAGTGATATTGTCCGTGGTGGTTTTGTTGTTTTTCCTGTCTTGGTGGGATTCCAAAATGAGGCAAACTTCGTTTAAATGGGCCAACGACACAATTTTCTGTGAGGTGATAATGTTTTCATATCTTTGTAGGAGGCCATCAGTTATAACTGGTAATAATTCGGCTTCCGAGACAGGGTGGGAAAGTTTGATGTTGATGGACTCGGCCCTCTCTATGAATGTTGCCACAGTTTCGTTTACTAATTGTTTAATGGATAATAACGATAATTTAATTCTGTGTTGGGCCTCTGATTTGCCGAAGCTAGTGATCAGGGCTGATCTGAGTTTATTCCAGTCCTTGCATTTTGATTTTTGTATTCGGTGCCACGGGATTAATTCTGGAGATATTAGTTCTATAAAGTTTTTCTGCAGCACGTCAAATGGAACATTTTTAATTGAGGCCGTTTCTTCGATTCGGTCAATGAAATCCAGTATATCAGAAACACCGTTATATTTGATCCTCCAAGGAGTGAGATCGTATATTTTTTCTTGTGCCGTGATGGGTGCATTGTCTTGTTTTACTGTAACATGTGTCCTGGTTTCTTTGTTAGAAACGGGGATTTCCAAAACTGGGGTATTGGGTGCCTTGTCTTCACTTGCAACGGATAGGTTTATTTTCCTGATGAACTTCTTGTTGAATAACAAAGCGTATGCTTTCAATGCTGACTTTGATTTGTTTAGTGGTGATATTCCTCTGTCTTTTAAGACGGCTTGTAGGTGCACTTTGGATAAGTTGTGTACATTGGGAATGACACCCATGTCCAAAGATGTAGCCATTTGATTGGAATTCATTGTTAAAAATGGTTTAAAAAGGAAAAAAAAACTCCGAAATTCTTCTAAGTCTTTTTGAAGAAAAATTGGCCAGGGGGACACTTTAGGATTTGCATTATTTAATTTTTGTGGGCACTATTCGCACTTATATTCACTGCACTTGAGGAAAGGCACGAAAAAAGGCACAAAAAAAAAAAAAAAAAAAAACAGCACTTCAGGAGCGAAAAAACACTTTTGATGGAAAGATTTTATATTTGCTTCATTTACTGGCACTAAATCGTGAGATTGAACACACGTTCTTATTATTGCGTCGAGAAAGCACTTCTTTGCAAAAAAACACTGCACTTCTGAAGTTAATTTGAAACAATTCACTTAAAATCACTTTTATAACAGTCAATGCTGAAAAAAAACAAGAATATGGACAAACACCGTACCTATATAATTAATAGGGATAAAGAATTATTTGTGTTTTACAGGTTGTAGCTGATATACTTTTTAGAAATCAGCTTCGATGGGCCGTTGGGTGTATTGTGCTTTTTTAAAAAAGTCACTTCCGGTGTAAAAATTGGCTTCACAGTTCTAAATCCTGACTGTTATTATTACGGTGCAATTTATGCCGAAATTAAAACAGTGGGTTTGTTTTGTTAAACAAAGAACACAGAATCTAGGTTATTGAAACAAAACATTATGTTCGAACTTTCGTTATCACAGCATTTGGCGGGAATTTCGCGCGTCTCTTTTATTCGTTCGAGAGAATTCCTACCGTTATTTTTTTGCGGCAAAATGCGCTTGGCAACAAAGTCACGACGGGATTGCGTGCGTTTCTTATTTATTCGAGAAACTTCCACCGTAGTTTTCGCGGCAAAAATGCTCTTGGCACAAAATTGCGCGCTTTGTGTGGACAAAATTGCATAGTACATGTTTTCAAATTGGGGACAATCGTAAAGGTAATTCTGTGCAGTCGGGAAGGATATGTTTAAAAAAATTCTGCCCCATGTTGGTCGACAGTGTCGCGCGTTGGACCTGGGGTGCCCTGACTTTCCCTCGGCCAGCTCAGAGCGGGGCATGAGACGTCTCTCTCATAGTCAGGGTTCGGGGTCAGCGCGAGGCTCAAGAATCCATATCCCACCGTCTACACAAAACACTCCCATACGACTGCTATCCCCAAATGAAAGAGGTTAGGTTTTTTATGAATCAACATTGTATTTGAGCGGCAAAATGGACATTACATGGGTGAATAACAATAGAATACAGGTTGTTACATCCTAACTGGAATTATCATCAAAGGGTTCCCTAATCTCTCTCTGGGGAGTAATTAACAGCTCTCTCTCTAGACCGACAGGCAGCGTGGACGAATTTAGGTTATTAGCGGACACATTCAAGGGGTAATAGGAAGCGTAAGAAACTCACAGCGTGGCGTGGTCGGGACATGGGAGTCCTCGGGGCATCCTGTTGATTGTAGGGCTGAGCGCCGTGTTTCAAACAAGCGGTGCCAGCCTGTCGATTTTCAAAGCGCGCCATTCTCGTACATTATGCTTTTTGACCGTGCGGTGCGAAATTGGGAACGCGGGGCCGGAACGCGCACACGTCCAGCTAGGTCAGAGGTCGGGGCGTAAGAAGGGACGAGGCGCTTGGTCACCGGGGGTGGGGGAACTCTAGCGGATCTTTTGTGCGTTTTCAACTCCGTTTGGTCCAGCAACCAACCTGATAGTTCCCGCTACTCAGGCTAGCAACTGTAGGATCTTCGCGCCTAAAATCTGTTATATGACAATCGACCGTGTCGAAAATTCAAAGCCACCGTGAGCTCGCGCGTGGTGAAATTTGTGAATTGTTGTGAACCAGCGCAAAGAAGGAAAGAATACCGTGGAAGAATAGAAAAGGGTAAGTCGGCATTCCGAACCTTTCCATTTCCTATGATTCCGCGTTGCGACGGTGCGTTTCCGTCCCCAACATTGGTCATTCGAGCCTGATAATTTATATTAATTGAAAAAATTGTGGTTAATTTAATTATTTCAAGGTTAAATTGTTCATAAAAGTTGAGCTATGTGTAAAATTCGCGTCAGCCGTGCTGTTAGCGAAAATTGCCTGTAGGTAGTAAAAAATACTTAACTGGTGACAAATTTGTTAATATTTAAAATAAATTGTTGTATTCACTCGGCATTTTTGTGCAGATTAAT